>NW_010208011.1:14834-59215 GCF_000695765.1 Mesitornis unicolor
AAACAGGTAAAATCAAATCAGCTGGGTAGTTTCCCAACTCTGAGCTTTTTCATGGCATCCCTTGTGCTTCTGTGGCTGTGCAGTCCCTTTACACCTTCTCCCTCTCATATACACAAAGATTCTCCCCTGAAGCACAAATAAACCATAGCACCTCCTCCAAGATTATTAAAATTCCTCAGTGAACTTGCACTGATTTCTGATTTGAGTGCAGCTACATGTCCATATTTAGGATTTCACAATATTTCAGGGAGTTTCCTCTAAAAAACAGATCAAAGATCTGTCACAGCAGTCTTGAGTGGTATCTGCACTCATTTATTTGAGTAAATTTTAAAACAACGGACAATTTACTTGTAGTAATGGATACGGCCTTTGGGAATGTCTTTGTAGAGGGCATTAATTTCAGCTCCAGAAGGCACTCTTGCTATTGTAGCAAGAGTACCATATAGTAAGTACTATATTGTACTACTAACCAAGAATCCAGTGTGCTGCTGAACAGTCTGGTAGATAAAGCACAAAATCGCAAACAGCAGGAGATCAACCTCCATTATTCTACAAATGAGATTATTGGTTTCACTGACTGATAAAACATGTTTTTTTGTTCTAAAATTCCTACAACTATAAAACTCTGTGAGATCTAGAAGAACAACAATATAGATATGAGCTTTTCCAGATATGAAATAGCAGAAAATGACACTGAATGACATGAAACTTCTAAAGATCAAGCCGTTCGCATACAAGTATCTAAATATTGATTTATATCATGCTTCAGAAACCAAATGGGGCAGCCTTAAGTGACTTCCATTTGTTTAATTGCAGTGTTCTCCATTTTGGCCTGTCTTTTTAAAGATTTTTTTTGTACATATTTTATGTAGGTATCCTTCATGCCAATAAATCACTGGAAGAAAAATAAACAGAGGAAAAAGAGAGATTACATCAAGCCATAAAAATTACTATCAAAGATACTCCTGAGTAATGGGATTTTTCTTGGGTTGTTATATTCTACTGATAGATTCATATTGAATTATTATAATAACCATAATTTTAAATAATAATATCATTAACAACATCTTCTTCTTAGATTATATAAACATGGTTATCAGCCAGTTATACCACAGAATAAAAAGCAATGTCCATCTGAAAACTATAAACAGCAAATGCAGACGTAAGCAGGCTAATCCAAGGAGATCATGGATACCAGGGGATTGGACTGGAAATTTTGGATAATCTTTTCTCGTTCTATCATATCTTATATTACATATTGTCATTAGGTCATAGTATACAAATATCATACTTGAATGCATGCGTGAATGCATCCAGAAGACAATTTAAAGTATTTTGGGAGTGTTTCCTATGGTTTTGTACCAAGCCTAACACAAAACATGGCTGTTCTATGACCAATGCTTCTCCAAGCTGCTGCAAAACAAATTTTACATTATCACAAAACCAGCTACAGCTTCTTTTGATTTCATCTTTTGGGTTACTACTACAAAGCACCAGTGCAGGTCCACAGTGAACCTCATTTCTAGTTTGTGGTTAATACTGAAATCTGTAAAATCTAAAGCACAATAATGCACTCTATCAACTTAAAAATATATAGCTAGTTATATGATTTTTTTCAAAATAAGCTGATCACCTCATAGCGTTTCTGTTAAAATCCTTTTCTGGTTTGTGATATAAAGTAACCCGCAATTGATTAAATTTTTCTCACAAAAATGTCACTATTTTTAAAAAAAGCCAGCCTCCCCCTTAAAAATTTCAATGGAAAATGTTGATTGACCTGAAGTTCAAAAAAATGGCAATTTGATAAAAGTTGGAGAAGAAAAGGAGAAAATTTACATCAGCTTTGCTGACAAAGAACCACCATTTCTTGATTAGACCTCTCCAGAAGCAAATTGGAGTCAACATGGAAGGAAAGGTTGTTCATGCCCATTCTTACTCCTGTTCCAAATCATGACTCTTTCTGTTTAAAATCAAGCAAATACCTCCATTCCCTGCCTCAGAGGAAGATGTGCGTCTCATCTTCTTTCAAAGTATGGCTCCATTTGCCTAGTCACACAACACTTAATTGAAAATCAAATAATCAGTAGTTCTCTGCTGTAATCTCTTCATGACAGCTCCTTCTGGAAGGAACTGAGGCTTTCTACTGTGACAGACTAAAAAACCCTCCTCAGTATCCAATTTTCCTAAATTTCCTATATTTAACTTTTTCTAAATTATAAAAACAAATGTTGCGTATGAAAAGTGTAAAATGCTCTGCTCTCCTTTTTAAATATTAAATAAAGATGACTCAGCAGGCATGCTGGAAGATGAAGGACTCGGTCTTATCTCTTCATGTACGTTTACACTTATCACGATAGTTAACACAAGGTTAGATGCTTTGGCCAATGTTAATAGAAGAAGGTGGGCTGCTGCCTTCCCTTTAGCATCTTGTTGCTTTCCTTAGCTTAGGTTAGGAAAGTAACACAGTCTACAATGCAAGAAACCACTCCAACTTATGAAGCTTTAGACCATTAGTAATGCTGGAATTAAAAGATTAACACACTTGTTTCAAGTGCTAAAGAGTCATGTTCTCTTATTAATTTCACACTCTACTAAGTATTATGCCATAGTTTGCAATGTATGTATTCATTCCCCACATCCTGTGCAGAAAAGTGCTTTGGGCTTCTTTCTAGAGTGCTCTCCTAAATCAAGATTCCCAGCTTTATCCTCTCTGACATTAATTTCCTCTTCTAATTCCCTCTAAATCCAGTTCTCAGTGCCCTTAAATGTGTTTACTTTGAAAGCCACCTTTAAAAACTCAGTGATTTTAGGCATGTACAGAGCAGATGTTTAATCTGGAGTCATCCCCAGACATCACATGCTCAAACATTTCATTGAACCAGGTCTACTGGGCCAGGGCTAAGATCATCTCTGAAGGTACTCTAAAAAAACCCTAGTCCCTGCTGAGGCATTTCTATCCATGTTGCTGCACAGGCAATTTTAACATCTGGCTGAGATAGCCTGGATAGATGACAGCCTCTCAGAGGCAGACATTTAGCACTCTTGCATTACCATTCTGTGTTTTTGCTGTACTGTGAGAAAAGAAAAGGCTTATCATGTTAAAAATGCATGAAAGAATTAAAGAATCTTAATGAGAAGATACATCTCCCATCAATTTTAAGCACTTAACGTTGCAAATACCTTTTCATAGAATTGTAGACCCATGGAATGGTTTGGGTTGGAAGGGACCTCAAAGCTCCCCCAGTCCAACCCCCCATGGGCAGGGACACCTCCACCAGCTCAGGCTGCTCCAAGCCCTGTCCAACCTGGTCTTGGGCACTGCCAGGGAAGGGGCACCCACAGCTTCTCTGGGCAACCTGGGCCAGGGCGTCATCACCTTCATAGGGAAGAATTTCTTCCTAATATCCAGTCTAAATCTCCCCTCTTTCAGTTTAAAACCATTCCCCCTCATTCTATCACTCCCTGCCCTTGTAAAAAGTCCCTCCCCAGCTTTCTTGTAGGACCCCTTCAGGAAATGGAAGGTCGCTCTAAGGTCCCCCCACAGCCTTCTCTTCTCCAGGCTGAACAACCCCAACTCTCTCAGCTGTCTCCATAGCAGAGCTGCTCCAGCCCTTGGATCATCTTTGTGGCCTTCTCTGGACCTGCTCCAGCACTTCAATGTCCTTTTTGTGTTGGGGACTCCAAAGCTGGACGTGGCACTGCAGGTGAGGCCTCACCAGAGCAAAGCAGAGGGTCAGAATCCCCTCCCTGGCCCTGCTGGCCACACTTCTTGTGATGCAGCCCAGGATGTCATTGCCTTCTGGGCTGCAAGCACACATTGTTAGCTCATGTTGAGTTTTTCATCGACCAACACCCACAAGTCCTTCTTCTCAGGATGAAGGAGTTAAAGTTTCAAGAATGTTAGGTGAGCATTCACCACTTTCTGTTGTCAAGGACAGAAGCTCTCACTGTAACGTGCTGAGCTCCTAACAGCTGCATGATCTCCACTGAGCCCAAGTGTTGGGTGCTGTCACATCTAATCAATGTCAATCCCACCCAGCGATCCTACCTCTAACTCACAACAGACAGACTGAAGTGCTATTCTAAGTAGAATAGTCACTGAATATACTGAATATACCATGTGCCAATTTGCAAAGCAGGAAAAATCTCGAGAAATTTATCTTTTAAAATATCTAATTTTTGCCCATGGAAATGAAAGTACACTAAATTATTCCAGTGTTGGAGATACAGTGTTGGGGAAAAAATCAGCATCAGTATTGGAGATTGTCATGTAATCACACAAAAATGGCTACACGCACACAAATAATAAACTCAAACAAGCTTTAATCTTCAACTTAAAATAAGCAGACAAAACTTTATCCCAAAAACAACCAAAACAACATTCCACTGACATTCAACAAATACAGGTTTGATATGCTTGTTGGGAATATTACCAGACATAGCTGTGTTAAGAATTCTTAAGTTTTGGCCAAATGATCCAAAATGTGCACTCAGTCACTCACCAAAAAAGGGAGGGCTCTCAATCTCAAGAAGTTACCTTAAGTGGCGTCCCAACTCAAGGGGAGAGTCCCTGACTGCAGACCCACTGCTCCGAGGAGGACCGACTCAAATGAGTCCTCTAATGGGGCCCCATTTATACCCTGGTCGAATTTGGTCTGTGGTCAATACATGGTCATGTCAGCCCCCTATTGGCTGAGGACCCCAACTTTCCTGTCCTTGACCCCCACTGTGTGGACCAGACATGAGCTGTGAGGGAAGAGGCAGTCCTGGTGCCACCAGGGCCAGAAACTTTCGCACTGTCTTTGTTGGGTCTTTCTTAGGTCTTTAGTAGGGTGGGTGCATCTGCCACACTGAGATCTTAGGGGAAAAACCCCTTCATCATTACAGGATGAAGTTTACCTCTGATAAAGGCAAGATAAAACCAAAAGAGGTATCAGAGAAAATACAACATTCATTGCTGAAGCTCTGTGAGTCAGCCAGCAGCATGTAAGAACTCATTATTTTTCCCTCTCCAAAGGTAGCTACTGCAAGTGCTTAAGTGACAGAAATAAACATGCTTCAATTTTTTAAACAAAAGAAAAAATGTGAAACCATGATGTTTAGCACAGAGTTGATATCATAGAAGCATAGAATGGTTTTAGTTGGAAGAAACCTTTAAGATCATCGAGTGCAATCATTGAACCAACTTGAAGTCCTCCACTAGACCATGTCCCTAAGGACAACATCCACTTGCCTTTTAAACACCTCCAGGGTTGGGGACACCACTACCTCCCTGGGCAGCCCCTTCCAGTGCTTGACGACTCTTTCAGTAAAGAAATTCCTCTTAATATCCAACCTAAACCTCCTCTGGCACAACTTGAAGCCATTACTCCTTATATAACTGCTTTATACTTTGGAATAATATTACAAATAATGCGTTCTCTGCACCTGTCCACGAATTAGCTTCAGTATTCCTTCTTACAAACTTGCCTGTAAGATTTTCTCTATATAATTTCTCTTCTGATTTTCTGCAGGTCTCCATGCCTGCAAAAGCCAAACTTGATTTTCACACTAAGCTGCACCCCATATGGGGGGTTTATTGGCACTCCCATCGAGACACATTAATGGTGTCTTGTTCTCGGGCAATGATGTCACTGTTATTTTGTGTCATTGTCATGTCTATAGATTTCTATAAAACACACTCATAAAACACAAGCAACAATCTCAAAGATCTGTATTTCCCACTCTCATTAAAGGTTACCTAGAAACATCTGCAATATAATAACAGTAAACTTTCACACATCCACGAATACTTTCCATAAACTGCTCCACTGTGCCAATTAAAAGCTGTTTGAACTCTGCACGGGGGAGCACTTTATTGCTTCATTACTGGTTTTATATAATTTTAAATCCTGTTCACAGCAGAAACAAACATCCAAACAAATATTTAAAAAGCTAAATGGGGAAGTGTAGCACAAATTAATCTGCTACTGGAACCTTTAATGTGTGCAACTCCACATATGGCATATCTGTGTTCAGGGTGTAATAAAATATTTTCAAAGGCACAAAGAAAAGTATATTTGCCTTTCTAATAAATGCAGTTAAACATAACTGGTGGAGTGGGCTGACTTAGATAGTAACATGTGCTGGTGGTACAGATATTGCAGAGATAATTTAGGAGAAGCAAAAACTTATAAAAGCCCAATTCATTGTTATAAAAACCGTGGTTGTGTAGGAGGATTAGAGATTACCTGTTGAATAAAGAATTTTGCCATCAATGTCATTCTTCATCACTCCATCAGGCTGAAAATTCTGGGTAGCAATTGCATTTGATGTAATTAAGATCTGATATTTGAGAAAAAAATAGATATGTTTCAAAGCTTAAATTTCCTTTAGAAGTCTAAAATTGAGCTTGGAGAATCAAAGCCCTTGAGCTGCTACTGAAAAGCCAATGAGGTGACAGAGGCGAGGTCCTCTTTGTGTGATTAATGACAGAACTAGAAGACTTAAATGGCAGGTACCTCAGTACTATAGTGATGGCACCAGTTTAGGTTCATTAAAAGGTTGCTTATCTGCAGGATTTTTTTGCCAAAGCATTTTAATTTTCTGTCTGCATGGTCATGTCCCAAACTCAAGCAGCAACCAAGAGAGACATTATTTAATTTGAAGTTATAAACTGCTGCAAACAACATTCTGTGTTCCTGGAGTCATTTATACATAAAGAGTTCTATATTTTTAAACTGATTTTCTTTTTTTGAGGATGGCAGTACATCTACACCAGATGCCCGAACACAGTATTCCTCCTGAATTGTCTTGTTCTAGATAAGTTTAGTCCACCCATGGGACAAGCCCAAACTTGAAGGAATGACTTTCTATTCTCAGCTGTAAGGCTGTGCCAATACTCTACCACATTTCCCAGTCACCCCTATCAATCCTGTTAAACAGATGAAATTCAATTCAAGGGGGAAAAGTGAGTGGAAAAAATTAGATATTAACTATACATGGTGAAAAGCATCCAACTTGGCTTTCTCTGTATAACCCCTGTAGGCTTTCTCCTTTGAAATAGAAGTCATTAATTCAGAAATGTACAAAGCCACTTCATGAGAAGAATATCTACTTTAGTATCACACCACTTTGATTTCACAATGCAGTGGCCACTAGATGTGGCATAATACTTAACAAACCTAGTTAAATTCCTAGTGATGACAAGCTCATAACATCACCATCAAGTAGTGCATAATCACATCAGCCCACGTTTCATTGCATTTATTGTACTATTTCTTTCCCAGTGCTAGACCTGAACTAGCAAAGCTCTATGAATCTATTCACTACTAGTTGCAACAGCCACTTTTTAGAGAGATAGTTAAAAAGACCTGTAGAATACTTAGAGTATTAAGATCACAAAAGTCTTTGAGAAAGAAAGAGATGGAATATACACTTGAAACATACACTAAGAAGCCAAGAGGTCTAAGGTAGAGATCAAAAAAATTACTACATTTCAGCTCAGGATGGGGAGGAGAAGGCAGAGCAGCAGCAGCAAACTTATTCTGTACTGTAGCTCAGCACTTAGAAACACAGATTCAACCACATATTTCTATTTACTAAACAGGCAGAGTATGCCTCATATCACATCTCCTTTTGGAGGTGAGCCACTGTAGAATTGTAAGAGAAGCAGCATGAGAGAAATATTTTTTGTTAATGAGCAATAAGACAATATGTTCTATTCTTGCTCCTGATCTCCTACAGTTTGCCCAGGGAGGTGGTGGAGTCCCCATCCCTGGAGGGGTTCGAGAAGTGTGTGGATGTGGCACTTGGGGACATGGTTTAGTGACCATGGTAGGGTTGGGTTGATGGTTGGACTTGATGATCTTAGAAGTCTCTTCCAACCTTAACGATGCTGTGATTCTGTGATTCTGGTACTTACTTCCCTGAGCAAATGTCAGCCCTACCACTTTAAGCTGTAAGCTTCTGTCAGAGTTCCTTTTCTGGATTTGTAGCCTTTTTACTTAATGACCAAGCTTTAATGATGTCTTTTTGAGTCTGAGGAAAAATTCTTTATAGAAAAAGTCCCATCTGTCTCATGGAAAGTTGTAGGTATGAGTTCCTGTACATACCATACACAAGAATTACCTCACCTACTGGTGAAAAGCAAAGCTCTTCAGATGGAAAATACAAATAGATAATCAATATCTAATAAATTAATAGTTAATAAAATACAAATAGAAACATCATTCCTGAAAAGCTGAAGAAACTGAAGGCCATGAAATTGGCTCACATAGCAGTGATGTTTCCTTATTTCTTATAAAATATGATCAAAAGGTAATTTTCTTTGAACCTCTACAAAGGCTTTAAGTTGAAATTCTGTTTCCTGGGGTTCTCTTGATTTGGTGAATCCACAATATTCAGGGTAAAGAGTCCAGGCACTCTGCTGACCAATCTCTGAGCGGTGAGTGCCATCCTTGTTCTCATTGCAAATGACTGCAGTGCAATTCCTTGAAGACCAAAGAGCAGTTCTGATGAATGAATATTGCTGAACAACATGAAAATGTTTTCAGCCTTACAACATTTTTCATATCCTTTAATCTGTCACACTGAATGGAGTCACTACTTTTTTACGTTTATAAAAAAATGTTACTCTTTGAAGGTTTGCTGCAGCCCCTGTGATCTTGGAGTAAGAAAAAAGGAAAGAAGTAGTCCTGTTATTTACTGCCAGTATTTACCCAAGGAAAACTTATTTAACACTGCTTCTGTATGACTGTGATGTGGTTATAATGGAGATGAATTAAATTCTAACCTCAGAAGAAAACCAGAAAAATTTAACTGAAGTCAGTAGAGGGGTTTTTTTTTACATTTTACTGTGCAACAGAGAACAAGATTTCCCTCAGTTCCCTTGTTTAGTACGAGTTTCTCAAGTATAAAATCTGCAGTTCAAATATACCTTTTTAAAAAATAATGTTTTCACCTTACTTAGCTGGCCAAGTTTGCCTGCAGAGTGCAAATTTATGGATCAGCACTTTTCTCCCCTGGATGAATTTCCGTTATTTGTGTATTGAAACTATCTTAATACTCTGATAGCGGTTTAATTCACACAAAACAAAGCACATATTGAAGCAATGATGCATATATAATGTTAGGTCTCTGTCTCTATTTTACTGCATCCTGTGGCTAATTGCCTCACTGCCAATGACTGCAAATTAGTTTGACTCCCAGCTGTATTCAGGAAGCAAACTGGGAATGCTTGCGTAAGCCTTTGAAGTCCTTTACATTATCTGCTAATTTAAAAAGCTTACCAACACACCATTTGAGAGGAAGAAATTAATACTTATTAAAAAACATTAATCTTCTCAAAGCTTTAGAAACTGCTTAGGCACAATAGGAGATGATGAAAAATGAAAGTTAAAGGGTCTCTTTATCCCCTGTCCTCTCGATTCTCTCAGAATGCTCATGATAACACTGAAGATGAAAAGAAAGCCTTTTTATTTCTTCTTAACAGGATGTTTTTGTTAACGTGCTGCTCATCACCACCAAGAAACTCTGAACACACCTGGCTGAAGAGTTACAACTGAACTTGTCATTTTGGGCCTCAAAAACAGACCCTATATTACCACACCATGCTGCAAGACAGCAAAGAAAGTGCCAGGAGGGCCGTGAAAAGCCTTGAGATGTTAGACCTGAAAATAGAACATTTGTTTTCTTTTTTTCTTTAGTAGCAACAGTAAATGAGCAGAAACATAGGTATGCTCACTGTGAAGCCCTGAAGCCTAAACGTAAGACTGCTAATTATTTCTTTAGTCTGCTTTTTTCCTCCAACAAAACAAAAGCTCTCACGTTATGCATGCCACAGGCTGATGGTGAGAATATAATAAGTTACTAATGATATTGCACTTCAATAATATTAGATTTGGGGGGCTGAAGGCTATTGTAGCATCCCCAGTAAGTCCAAGCAGCTGCTTATCTTAGGACCAGTAACAACCTTCGTGGCTTTAAGGGTAAGGGCGTTGTCTTACTTTTTCTTAGGTCTCTGGACATGAGGAAAGATATGAGCTTTTGGGAGAAATTATGCTCTGACCTATAAGAATTAAGGAAAGCCAGAGTAATGGTTAGGTTGATAAGGATCCAAAATAGCATTTCTACCTTTCATTGCCTCTGGTCACTTCTTCAGCAACATTTTTCTGGCTATGCTAGCTTGGTTTGCTTTCAAAGGACACATAGATCTGTCAATGCCATATGGATCACATCTTTTTATTCTCTTCTTTGTCCTGAATCTGTTGAGTCAGAAGCAACTTTTTTCATTAGCTGCTATGAAGAAGTGATAATTGGTATTTTGGTTTCCTTTCTAGTGACCTTTCACATTTCTAGGCATTAGTTACTCATATGTGAAGGAGGGCTTATGAAGGAGCTTACAGAACTAAATACATAATTGTGATCTCCTGCAGACATTTATCTTTCTTTGCTCTTGTTTCCTTTAAACAAAATAGCTGAGGTTATTTAAACTGAAAGTCCATGACTATGTTTTGAAAACGGAAAAGCAAATTGATTTTGGTGCTGGAATAAGTGATTCACCTTGCTAAAATAGGAGTATGAATAGGAGAAATAAATATTACAAAATTTCAAAATATATTCTTCCCATTATTCATTAATTATTCCTTCTCAACTCCTGTTTTCTTCTCTGCCTTCTGTTTTTAATTCATTTTTCATTCTCAAGTTTTCTCTTTGCTTTATGTTTTCATATCTTTACTTTTACATTTACTGTTATTATTTCAAACATATTTCAAAGCTTTCCTTACATAAAAGCCATACGATTGTATGGATATGAATATTGGCTAAAAAATGCCATTCATAACCTATCTTTTCTAATACAGTATGAAATAGCTTGAGCTGTTCAGAACTTCTGTCAGAGTCGTATTTCAATGCAATAACATTCTGTAAACATGGGAAACACACTTTTTCTTTTCGAGTTTTAAGTATCATCATTACTATCATCACAGATCGATGTGTGGATGGATGGATTGATGGATGGATGGATGTTCTGACTGAGACATACCCAGGTATACATGGAAAACTGAAGAACACACATAACGATGTCATATTAAAAACCATTTACTTTTGGCTATTAGTATATATTACAGAAATGTCCTCTGTTATACACAGAAATTAAAACCAGAGAGAAGGAAAGAAGATGGAGTGCTGCAGACTTATGCACTGAGTTGGAAATTAAAGAGAGTTTCAAGCTCCCTGAAGTTTTCTCCTGATGTAGAGAATCAACTTTTTTGCTGAGTGGTGATGAATTAGCTCTTGCTGTGAGGCTTGCTCTTGTGTGAAGCTCTGCTCTATGAACATGCTAACACGTAACTCTCTGGGGTCAGCAGACATGAAGCCAGCTTCATACAGACCAATATGATGTACAGAAAGCTCCAAGACTTCAGAAATATCTCAGGTACATACTAAAATTATGTTGTTGTCTCTGCAAGTTAGAAAGTTAAAGACTCCTATAAGGACTTGTTTTAAAAGCTGAAATAATGTAGACAGACATACTCACATAATAGGCATATTATCCACATAAAGTGCCTAATTACCACAATGCTTATGAAACTCATTTTACAGGTTAGCGTAGGAGTTCCTTTGACTAGAATGATATGACCTCTGGATGAAAAAAACCACATCAAATGCATATAAACATTCATCAGTGACATTGTACCAGCTTAAGGATGACTCAGAGAGTTGTTACAGCTCCATCTGTTTCTAGAGTGGTGAAGCACGCAGCAGAAGATGGCTGTGAAGAAATCTTAATTATACAGTTAGGGCAGTTCTTAAAACTGCCAGGATAAATGAGAATCACAGAATATTAGGAGTTGGAAGGGACCTCAAAAGATCATCCAGTCCAACCCCTGCCAGAGCAGGATCACCCAGAGAATATCACCCAGGAACACGTCCAGGAGTTTGAATGTCTCCAGAGAAGGAAAAGCCACAACCTCTCTGGACAGCCTGGGCCATGCTCTGTCACCCTCACAGTGAAATGTTTTTCCTTATGTTTAGGTTGAACTTCTTGTGCTCCCCTTTGTGACCATTGCCCCTTGTCCAGTCTCTGGGCACAACAGAAAAGAGTCTGGTCCCATGCTCCTGACAACTGCCCTTTAGATATTTATAAGCATTAATGAAATCCCCTCTCAGTCTCCTCTTCTCCAGGCTGAACAGACCCAGCTCTCTCAGTCTTTCATCATATGGGAGATGCTCCAGTCCCCCAGACATCTTAGTAGCTCTACACTGGACTGTCTCCAGTAGTTCCTTGTCCTTCTTGAGCTGGGAAGCCTAGAACTGGGTGCAGTATTCCAGATGTGGTCTCACCAGGGCAGAGTAGAGAGGGAAGAGAACCTCTCTTGACCTGCAACCACATCCTTTCTAATACACCCCAGGATGCCATTGGCTTTCTTGGCCACAAGGGCACATTGCTGGCTCATGGTCATCCTGCTGTCCACCAGGTCTGCCAGGTCCCTTTCCCATGAGCTGCTCTCCAGCAGGTCAGCCCCCATCCTGCACTGGTACATGGGGTTGTTCTTCCTCAGTTGCAATAACCTACACTTGTCCTTGTTGAATTTCATTAAGTTTCTCCCCGTCCAACTCTCCACCCTGTCCAGGTCTTGCTGAATGGCAGCACAGCCTTCTGGTGTGTCAGCCACTCCTCCCAGCTTTGTATCATCAGCAAATCTTCTGAGGGTACACTCTGTCCCATCATCCAGGTCATTGGTGAATATACTGAACAGGGCTGATCACAGAATCACAGAATCACAGAACGTTAGGGATTGGAAGGGACCTCAAAAGATCATCTAGTCCAATCCCCGGATCCCAGTATTGACCCCTGAGGAACAGCACTAGACATGTGCCTCCAAGTAGACTCTGCCCCACTGATCACAGCTCTCTGAGTTCTGCCCTTCAGCAGGTTCCCAATCCACCTCACTATTCAATCATTCAATCCATACTTCTTAAGTTTGGCTATGAGGATGTAGTGGGAAATGACATCAAAAGCTTTGCTGAAGTCAAGGTAGATCATGTCCACTGTCCTCCCCTCATTTATCCATCCAGTCATGCCTGGGTCCTCCTTCTTACCCTTTTTGAAGATTGAAGTGACATTGGCTTTCCTCCAAGCCTTAGGCACCTATCCTGTTCTCCAGGACCTTTCAAAGATGATGGAGAGTGGCTTAGCAAAGACTTCCACCAGCTCTCTCAGTACTCACGAGCACATCCCATCAGACCCATGGACTTACAGATGTCCAGTTTACTTAGTAGTTCTCAATCAATTAAGAGAGAGAATGGCAATCAGTTTCCATTCTGAAAGGACTAAAAAATATACCACCAGAAGTAAAGTCTTGTTATGTTCTGAAAACACAGCTGCTGTCACAGGGCTACTCTTTAACACACACTGTCTAAGGAATAGGCTTTTCAGAAAAAAAGTTTATACACTTTGACAGAAATAGCCAAACATCTTCCAGCCAGTTACAACAGATGGCACTTCAAAATACAGAGGACATCTGTTCATTAGTCATCAGACTTTGTAAAAGATTATGAGAAGTTGAGATAGAGCTCTCAACAGATTTGATTTCTCATAGGTGAGAATGTAGTCATGTCCATATGACAAAAGGTCCAATGGTGATGCGAAGTTGCAAAGTAATACTCGCTATTGGTCAAGAATTTACTGTAGAGATAATACACAGATCTTCAGGAAAAAGTTATAAGATGTGGATACTTTCAGACAGAATGCTTTGTTCCGATAAACAAAACTTGGTTTCAGAATATTTCTCCCTTTCATTTTGTAAATGGAAGATGTGGAGCCAGGAAGCCAGCTAGGAACACATTCTTTCACAAATGTTTCCTTTTTACTTAAAGAAATTATGAAGTAAACTATTGTTGCTGGAGTTGTAAAACTGCAATGATTCAATGACAATGACTGTCTCAATCTTTTTCTTCTTTAATTGAAGCATCATTGACAGCTGAAAAATATTTTTTTACCGTGCCAAAATAACTCTGACTTTGTTATGAAAGATATCAAGAAATTTTCCACAATCAATGATGGTTTTATCTCTTCCCAGCTGGTCTCATGCATTTCAAAAATGGTATACTTGAACTCATTTACTAGAGTTAATGCTTTTCAATGTACAAACACAGAGCTGTGTGAGAGAGTGATGATAAATAACAATGATAGAAGGTCTATCCTCAAAATCTCTCCACAGATGTTCCAATTAACTTCAGCAGACTTAAGACATAGTCTCAGAAGGGCAGAACAGCTATCAGTCGACCACATCATCTTTAATCTCTTGCAGACTGAATATCCCATCGTGTTTATAGTGTGCAGATTACCCAAAGACACAGTCTGAGGAGAAGGTGTGACTGTTTTCTGGAGATATGTAACAGCAGGGATAAAAGAGGCTTATGTTATCTCACTGGTTACGCATGATTATGGACTTCATTGGTTTATTCACCTTCTTTCACAGGCTGACAGTAGTCTAATTCATGTGTAACATTTTGACTGCATAAATTTTAGTTTGTGCAGCAAATGAATAACTTTTTATAGATGTGAGGAATGTAAAGTAGATGTATAGAATGGCCTGGTATTTATGACAAGACACATAAGATCCAAGAATTTGCAGGTGTTTGTCATGAATCATAGTATCATAGAATCATAGAATCAAAAAATGATTTGGGTTGGAAGGGACCTTTAAAGCTCATCCAGTCCAACCCCTGCACTCAGGAGGGACACTGGTACCAAATCAGGTTGCTCACAGACCCATCAAGCCTGGCCTTGAATATCTCCACGGATGGGGCCTGCACCACCTCTCTGGGCAACCTGTGCCACTGATCTACCACTCTCATGCTGAAGAGCTTTTTCCTCATATCCAACCTAAATCTCCCCTTTTCTAGTTTAAAACCATCACCCCTCATCCTGTCGCTACATGCCCTAGTGAACAGCTCTTCCCCAGGTTTCTTATAGGCACCTTTCAGGTCCTGAAAGGTTGCTATATGGTCCCCCTGGAGTCTTCTCTTCTCCAGGCAAGATGAAGTGCAGAGAAATTCTGGCAGGGCAGACAGGGGTTGGGACACAGCCTGGCATTGTAGACCCAACACTGTAAACTGGTCATTAGTAGTGTGTTTAAAAACATCTGCAGATCTGGAGCTGGAAAGAACTGGGTTTATTGATAATGAAGAGACCAAAGAAATAACACATGTAAAGGGCATCATATATAGTGCATTTGGGTGCAAGCTGGCACTTCAGATGAATGAAGAAAGAGAAAAGTGTGAATATATGTAGAAAATGACTGCTTTCTTTTTGCCCATAAATAAGATTTTGAACATAGTCATACAAATATGACACAAGGATCTATTAGAATGATAACTGGGACTTTAATCCACACTATGATCAGCTGAGGACATAGCAGGAGGCTTAGAATGGAAGAAAAGTGTGTTATTTCAATAGGAATGGGATGACAGGTTTCACCAGCCTAAATTTTGTCTGTTGTTCAGTTCTTAGTATTATTTAATGTAGATTAGTTTTTGCTTCAAGTCTTGCTATAAAATACCTCCCAGGAAGTATGAATTCCTATGAACATTTTAGCCTGCTACATTGTGTACTCTGTGCCACTGCCTGTGTTTATAGTGAATTATTAATCTTCCTGTGCGAGTATAGTAAAGATGCAACTATTGTAATGAAATAATTTGAAAATAGGACATTTATTGCTTGTGCTTATTTTGCAACATCAAAGCAGAAGTATTTCTGATTGATTCTCTCAATTTTCTACACATCCAATGCTGGGTTGTTTTTTGCAGTAATTTCTCCCCATTATTTGTAGATGTGAAATGCTGTAGTCTATTGTACTGACAAGATTCAAAGAAGTTTCCTATCATTTTTTCTTCCCAAGGGAAACTGCAATCTGTAGCAATTTTCCACTGCTGAATTTTCATAAAAGCACTTATCTTGAAAGTTTTTATATAATAATCTATTAATTGTTTTATTGTCAAGGAAAGAGAAGCAGTAAAGTTGTTCAAAGCTCACAATTGCACGCTCACTCCTTCTTCCTTCAGAATAGCAGAGTAGGAAGTATTATTTACTCCCTTTTATAACAATTAAGGGATCAGTCAATACCTAGGAAACAAAACAATCTTCTAATAGGTGTATATTTCCCTAACTCATAAATAGTTTGCAGGATCCACAGTGGGATTATTGTCTCTTGCAATTATTTCTTTCTTGAGATGCATACACTCCAGGAGTGTTTCGATAAACTTTCTGCTGTGCAGTATGTAATCATGAACTGATCCAGAAAAAAACAAAACAAGAGAAATCATACACGTAGTATATGTGTGAGTCTGTAAATTATATATATTTTTATTTCTACATGTAAATTACCACATTGTAGGATTTCAGTTCCAGATACAATTCATTCCAGCAACCCTTTTCTCATAAAATATACTTCCTATTTGTTTCAGATGCAATATCGGATATTCCTAATGAATGTGACTGTCTTGGTAGATAAGAGGAAAGGAGAGACATTTTACATACAGTATCTCACATGATGGCATAAATGGGGATCCCACCATTTTTCTTAGATAAAGTGATTTGGAAAAGTGGTGCACAATGTCTTCGTGCACAGCTTCTTCTCATCGTTGGGTAAGACACAGAACTATTAAGGACTCGCACCTTCCCAAAACAAGATGTATTGCCATTTTTTAAGTGAATTAAAGACATTTTAGAAGTAAAATGAAGATCATGGGAATTAAAGTTTTTCTGACTGTGAAGAAATAGGCAGGTTTTTTGAAAACGATGTGAAAGGGGTGATAATGCTGTTTGCTCCCTGCAGAAGACCAATATAATGACTAAAGAAAAGCTGGATGACTCATTGCACAGCCTGGGGGTATTTCTAAAGTAACTTCAAAACAAAAATAAGAGTTTAGTCACTTATAGCCTCCTGGAGAAGGCAGAGATGTGAACATACAGAGTAAAGAAGAAAACACACACATTACTAACAATACCGAACATGTCAGAGAATTCAGCAATATCAAATGTTGTTTTATATTTCATATAAATGCTTGGCTGAAACTCGCTCTCTGAAATAAAGAAATCATTTTTGACACCTGAATTTCACTTATATTGATAGTTTAAATTGTAAGAGAGATTTTGACAACAGTAATTTTCCTTTCTAAAGAGGAATGGGACTTTGAGAAATGAGTCCGGCTGACGTTGAGTCTGTGACAAATAATCCTCAAATTCATGCTTAGCCATAGGAGTAAATTGTAACAAACACAGACATTGTCAACCTGTGACCCCTCAGATCATTCAAGTAATCCTGGTGACTTGCACCAGAAGTGTTTATTTATTTCATGTTTCTTCAAACAACGCATGACGTGTGGTTTGTTGTTGATTAGACAGTATAACAATCTTTCTTGGTAAATCTCTATTAAAAATTAGGGATGCATTTCAAGACATAATTTTCTTCCAAGTGGAGCATGAAAATGATAGAAAAATCACTTTAGCAGAGAGAAATCAGATATCTGGGTTAGATGCCCATGTTCACAAATGGACTGGAGTCTGATCCAGCAGAATGCAGAGGCCACAGGTTTTATACCAGAGGTGAAGAACATTATTCTGAATAATAGTGGAAAAGTTATTTCAGTCCGTGACATGTCATCTCAATTATATCAAATTTAGAGAAAAGAGAGAGACCATGCCAAACCTGTAGTTTCTATCAAACTCCTCTATATTTGCAATATCAAGACTAACCAGCAGTCTACAGAAAATGTTAATATACCTAAAAATACCCATATACAAACTCATGCAATTTAAGTATCACTGAATAAAACCATAGCTTGCTTCTACTCAGGGGAGAAGTAATGAGAAAGCAGGCACTAAAGGAATTGGGTACATGACATAAATTGGCCCAACAAACCGTAGAAAGAAGAATGGCAATCAGTTGCTTTCATCTCTTGATGTGTAACAGAGGTATTGGAATCCCCTGGGCTTTCTGAAGATGTTTTTATACTGAAAGGCTAAAAAATTAACTACAAAGGTATTGAATTCACTATCATAATGCCACAAACATTGATTGGAAGTACCACCAGAGTACCAGTTTGGATGGAATTGTGTCTTTCAAAACCATATGTGTTCAGTTATTTGCCCAGCAGTACATGTGGCAAGAAAGACCTTAACAATTACAGTAGCTTAAGAAGAACAAGTCTTTAGGTATTGATAACCTCTTGTGAGACAACCAACACTATAAAGACAGTCACTAGACGTAGGAGAAGGAGATTTACCAGGAGAAAGCAAATGGTTTTTGACAGCACTTCTGCCTGAGTACCTGATAGGACAGGAGCAGGCAAATGAGTTGCATGTGTGTTTATGAAGTCACTTCTGCTACAGGAGAATGCATAGATTGCAGTTCATCAAGAAACATAGAATATAGACTCTTCATTTTACTGAGAGAGGAGGAAAAATTGCATTAGGCTTAGATTCTCTTTAGAAAACAGAAATGTAAGAAGGAACAGTTCTGGCATTTGATCTAGACTACAAAGTGCCTAGTACAATTCCAGGAAACAAAAAAGCTGATGAGGATAGATATGAAAATCACATACAACTTTCTGACAGTTCAATAGGGATGGAGGATTATAAGGTCTCCAGGGAGCCTACAGGAAAGCTGGAGAGGGACTTTTTTACAAGGGCAGATAGTGACAGAACGAGGGGGAATGGTTTTAAACTGAAAGAGGGGAGATTTAGACTGGATATTAGGAAGAAATTCTTCCCTGTGAGGCTGGTGAGGCCCTGGCCCAGGTTGTCCAGAGAAGCTGTGGGTGCCCCCTCCCTGGCAGTGCCCAAGGCCAGGTTGGATGGGGCTTAGAGCAGCCTGGTTTGGTGGAGGTGTCCCTGCCCATGGCGGGCTGGACTGGGGGAGCTTTGAGGTCCCTTCCAACCCAAACCACTCTGTTATTCTATGACTGATGGTTTCAACTGCTACGGAGGGCAAGAGAAATCATAGATACAAAGATTATGTGGGATGAATGGAGACTGTGAAGGCCTTGGCTAAGACTGTTTTATCTTCAGTGATGTCCCAAGTGGCAAGACAGATACTGACAATATTACTGCCCCTTCAGAAAGAGAACAAGATTATCAAAAGCAATTCCACGTGCATAAAGACTGTGACTTTTCTGCTGCAAAACCCCATTTTAACAGATAATTGTGGTTCAAGGGGAAGATCATATACATCTATTACTACTCAGGTTTTTTAAAAGAGCAAAAAAGATAAGAAAAGTTTTCTGTTAATTTAATACCTTGCTGAAAGCAATGTAGAAGACCTATTTGTAGTACAACAATAGAAACTGGTCTTTTCTGCAAAGATTAGTATTTAATTGAGAACAGGTTCTGGTACATAATGAAAAATAGCATTAGAGTCCTTCATATCTGTGTAATGAAAAAAAAATGTATCTGCCAAATAAAAGTGAGATAAGCTCGATTCATGGTATAAGTTAGCATCTCACAGAGAAGAACAAGAAGAAAATATAATTAATTTCTTTCCCATAATTGCAAACATCAAAAAAATTTTGGTGCAACAATAAGACTGAAGATGAGACACTGCTGAAAAAAAAAAGTCATGTCCAACTTTTTATAAAGCATGAGACCACTCAAAATCTAATGATTAGGCTTATTCTGAAATGAGACAAAAGGGTGTTAAAGACACTGCAAGCTCATATTTAAGTGCAAAGCATACAAGCAGATGTCATCCAGCTTCAGACTGCAAATAGGAACCGATTAGGTCTTAATTTCCTGGGTATTTACAGAACAGCTGAAGACAATCACTCATTAAAACTGAACAATTTTGAACATTTCAAACCATTCTCCTTAAAAACTTGATCCCACCCAAAAAACAGATAGACTTGAGTGCAGAGGCATGGGTGCAGAGTTCACTACAAGTATGTGATAGAAAACAGGAGTCTCAATGAGCTTTTCTTCTGTTTCTCAAAAAATTTTGGACTGAACTTTCAAAAATGAATAATAACCTTTGATACCTGTGCGATACATACAAAGAAACTATATTGTCCGTTCATGATGTAGAAAAATAAACCTTTTCAAAAACAAATGTATATTTGGGAATGTAATTCCAATACATGCTGACTTTGTGACAATTGAATAATAAAATTATAGTTATTCTAAAGACAGATGTTTGACTGTACTTGTTCCATTATACACTGAAATTCTTTATACACCACACTAAAAGCTCACCTTTTGGCAAAAAAACCCCACCTGTAGCATTATTATCTTGAAGCATTATTAGTAAACCATTGCAAACCTTGAAAATGACACACAAGCAAGTAAGACAGATAGAATCTTTATTACCTCAGAAGAATAAACTAGTGTTTGGTTTAATCAATCAGAGATGAAAAATGGACACAGACATTCCAGTTACTGAACATATTCCAGCAATATTAAGATCCTGGTAGAAAAGGAATATGTAGACAAAAATATTCTATCTTACTTCCCACAAGCTGTGCAATTGCCTTCTATGAAACAAGTCAAACCAAACTGAGAATAGTGACAAAAGTATTTTTTTTCATAAAAATACACTTATCAGAATAGCAGGATATTCAGCTCAGTTATGAAGCTAAAGACCTGACTATCAAATAAGAGTAGAAAACATGTTTGGCTCTACTTCTATTTTCAGATATACTTAGATCTTCATTTTGACACCCGCTTCTCATATGCAGAGATATCATCTATGCCTAGGAAGACGTACATAGCATAATTACAATGTGCAAAGAAAAGGACTTTGAGAAATGACTTGGCATCTCTTACTGAGCTGGTGACAGACTGTGTCTAAAATCTATCTTCAGTGACAGCCAATTCAGAAGGGCAATATAAACCCTCCATAAGCCAAATAATTCAAAAATCAAGTAGAACTGCCTCTTGATTTCGTAAGCCACAGGAGCCCATGGAGTATGAAGAGGAAGGTTCATGCCTGAAGCAACAGGAGAGACAGCCATCAATTCTTCCTTAAAAGAAAACCAAAGGGGAAGTCATGGGCTTAGTAATGACGTAATGTTGTCCAAAACAACCCTTCCTACACCCAAAGCATGGGGTTATGAAGATCCCAACCATAGGCAGGGATGTGGGCAATGCGGAGCACACGACACACATCAGCAAAGCAAAATCAGATTTAGGACACATTTTTGATTAATAATGGCTAGGATTTGATGTGACAAAACCAAACAAAAAGCTCATAGGTTTAGATTTATCTGGAGTTTTGAGGTTTTCCTTGGGGAATTTAAGAAAACTATGATAAAAGAGCATCTATCTGCAGAAGTCAAGCTAATGTCTTGGTACCCAACCAAGACCAAAGAGCTTCACCTGCTCTGAAACAACACATAGGACAGGCTGAAGGTGGAAGTATTTTTATGACATTCTGCAGCGGAAACAAATAAAAAAGACAACTTGGTTGGGCTTCTCAACATATGAGGGAAGGGAAAGGAAAGATTTCTCTGAACATATTGCAATAATTAAAAAAAAGCACTAACCTGCAGGTAAGGCATTTAACTTTATAGCATGAGTATAAAATTCTGGAACAGTGCAGATCACTGACTAGGTATTTTACTATAAATTCATGTGGAAAATTTTCTCTCTCTATTAAAAAGATACCTTTCTTTAGAGAATTGCACTTCACTGACAACTATAGTACATGTGTTAGGGAAGATAACAACATCAGAAAAGGCTTTTTGAAGAATCTGGCTTCAAGAAGTGAGGGCAAGTGCTTGGCCAATGTCTGCAAGACACAGCCTCTAATCCTGATAATCACCACTCCAAAGACAGATGAGTTTGTGGCTTTTAGATTATGTACAGGAGATCAAGAATGAAAGCATTTCTAAATGTTCTAACTTGAGAGAAATGTATACATTATAAATTTGCAGTCAAATACTGAAGAACTATTTCTCTGTTTGTAGGCAGTTGTTATAAAAATTCTCTGTCAGGTGTGAAGGGGAAAAGAATTCTAAACCAAAAAGCATATCTATAAAATAATTCCCTTACTAGTAACATATCTTAGCTTTAGCCAAGAGAAAAAATATAGGTTCTGACATTTTGGTAATTAAAGATACCTGAAATGTAATAAGGCTTTTCAATTACAGTGTTGCATGAGAAAATTAGGTTTTGCTTTTGCGTGAAACTGTTCAGCTAGTATTTCCATCTCTACTGTCATGATAGAGATCAAGGGACAGAACCAAGTGATGAAAAATTCATCGTCTAAAGTTAAGCAGAAGCCAGTGTTTGTCATCTGAGTGCTTGCAGGAAGGGAAGATTGGGGTGTACACGTGTCATGTCCTGCTCTTGAAGGAGACAAGTGACTCAGATCTGCAAATCCCCAACGGCTATGGCTACAACGCTGAGGCAAGTCTCAAGGTTCCTAACAAAAGTGTTTAATGAACAATTCCAATCACCAATACTACCTTTACTGGCTTTACTCACAACAAAAGGCTCAACAACCAACAACAAAGGACTGACAGATCAGAACAGCAGTAGCTTTTCCCACAGTAATTGGCTTAATAGCTGGCAACAATTAGTGGTAGGTAACAATAGTGACAAAGGACAGGAGTTTTCAGTTGCCCAGCGAGATGATGGAGTCCCCACCCCTGGAAGTGTTCAAGAAGCTCGTGGATGTGGCACTTGGGGACATGGTTTAGTGGCCATGGTGGGGTTGGGTTGACAGTTGGACTTGATAATCTTAGAGGTCGCTTTCAACCTTAGTGATTCTGTGATTCCTAGTATCTGACCACAACAGACAATACAGGCCTTGTTACTTAAAAGGGAAAGAAAAAGAGAGTGGAATCGAGCGGAAAAATGAGGATAGAAAGACAGAAGCATCACCAGTATTAGTTTTAGCATGGATCCTGCCAACAGCAGGTGTACAATCTCAGGGAGCACCAACTATAAAGTGATCGTTTCCATTTTTATAGCAGCAAACCACCTCCCCTTAGTCGGGTTTCCTGCTTCTCACGCTAATTAGTCCCTGCTTTCCATGTAAATTACCACCCATTCTCTTTCCAGGTGTGTGGGGAGAAGTCTCTTCAGTCTTGATTGGCCTCTTCTAAGAGCAAGACTCTTGGTTTGTTATGTAAAAATAAGAGTTTGGCACAGAAGTGATGAAAAGTGCTCTGCTTATCTTATCTAGCAGAGTAGCATCGTGCTGTGAGGCCCTCCCCTCACCCTAGGTATCACCGGGATGGTTCAGTGCCAGGCTACCACATACCAAGATGCTCAACGCTTGCCTTTGTTCAGGTCTGGTGCTTATCTGGACAGGAGAAGCACAGTGCCCAGCTTCTGCCCATTACTCCACATCCCACAAGCCTTGCATTCCCAATAGCACCTTAGGCAAATGTTTGAGACATTAACACGTTTTTCTGACCCTTACAACACAATGCAGGAGGAAGGGCATATAGACTGTCTTTGTCCTTGCTCCTAGTGGATGCATAGCGACTTCTGTGTGGAACAGACAAAATACTTATTTTCAACCTTTTTAAATTAAAATACATCTTGGATGAACTTCTTATTGTGGGCAGACAGATCTCTTCATAAATAAGAATGCTGTAATAGCATACGTATCCAGAAAATGTGGTACTGACTTCATCCTGTACCAGACCTTTATTTATGCAGACTTTGTCCAGGAAAAAAGAAAAATCACACACAAAAAAAACCAAACAAAAAAACCCCCCAAAAAATACCAAAAGCACACAAAACCAAAAAACACCAAACAAAAAAACCCCAACAAAACCCAAAAGGATTGAATGCTTTTATTCACATTTGCTGCATTTCACATAATACTTTGAAATAAAACTGTTACAGAACAACCATTCACAGAGCAGGAACAATGCTGAAAATTCAGAAAGTTTATTAACACTGCAGCCCTTCAGCCCTACACGAAAAATCAGTATAATACCACTGGTAAAATAATAGTGCAAATGGCCTCATATACAATATAGTAAGACTCTATTGTACAAATAGTTGATATATTATGGACATTGTGATTTAATTGTTAGTAAAAAGTTCTGATCTGCATATGTGAAAATGGCTAAATAAATGGAAATGGCTTGCTAAGTAATTAATTTTTGATTAAACTGACCAGGGATCAGGTGTCTGCTGAGCCTTTTGTAACCATTTTAAAACTTTGGTCTAAAACACATGATCGACTTTCCTCAGAGCATAAGACATATAAAGAGTAACTAGAATTTTTACAGCACTTCTGAAAAAATGCCAAAGGCATGCATGCACTGCTATTAATATATCACCCAATTTTTCACGGGGTGCACAAAATTTCTTTAGCAGAACTCTTAGGGGTAAGATTACTTACATGCAGTTTTGAAACAAGTTCTCTTTAAGCAGGGTGTCACACAGAAAAGTGCAGAAATAAATCAATAAAGAACCACATATATCATCATGCCATACAGGAAACATTACTGAAGCTCCAGGCAAATAGGTTCAGTGCACACTGCCTTGACCACAGAGACATGATTTTTCAACCTGAAACATGGTATATTGTATCAAATTCCAATGATGGAAAATGAGACATTGGGAACTATTTCCCTCTTTATTCCCTAATTAGTATAAAAAAAATCGCTCAACCAGATCACTGGTTCCTTTATAAATATGGTGGTCTAGAAGGGAACTTGGCAAAGCAAACTATCCCTGACAGAAATTGCTTATTACCATTATAAAATATACTTTAAAAATACTTCTCTAAGTTTTTTTCTTGAGCCAAAGCAGAAAATTCTGTGTTATAGAAAGTTATATTTTTAGAAAGTAAACCAAAAATAAGAGGGGTAGAAGAAAATTTGACTGTGAGCTTTTTTCCATTAAAAAACCTTGACCCTGTAAATGCATGTTCTAACCCTGTGGGTCATGGGTTCAATTTCCCTGTAATGACAAAGGTAGTAGTCATTACATTTGCAAAGGATTAGTTATTATATTTGTTGGTTTTATTTAATACATAACAATTAGAACCTCACCTCAACATTTTTTCTCTGCTTAACCACTTTTCATAGTACCCACTGAAAATAGTATGTACTGCCGGAACAGAAAAGAAATATACCACAGAATTGTTCTGGTTTACATTATTAAGCCTTTTCAGTGAAAGTGGGAAACCAAGAAATAGTTTTCTTACCCCAATATTTTCTGATGCACAATATATTTTGTTGTTTTTTACAGTTGCCAGGATTCCAAAAACACAGACATTTATATTCCAGTTGTGAACAGTTTCAATCAACAGAAACAAGAGGGGAATCAAGTAACTGCTGATGAAAATAGATACTAAGAGGCTGTGAAAAAAACCACACACAGTTTTCAAATGAAAAGTAAAAACCTTTTCACATCTGAGTCAAATCTGGGTCCGTTCAATGGTGACTGAGATTTACTACTGTCTCACAGCTGCTCCCTGGCCCATGGGAAATGGACTCTTACAGATGTGGATCCCATCCACAAAAATATCTGAAGACATGGTCTGAAAATTCACTTAGTGCTAACCCAGGTCATCAAATATTGCGAACTGTATCTGATGCTGCTTGAAACTTTAGCAGCTGGGGAAAAGCTTTTGAAAATGCCTGCAAATTTACTGACGAGGCAGAGCTGTGTAAAGAAATCTCAGAGCAGCAGAGTTTGGGTTCATGGATTGTGCTGTTGTCTGTGCAAGAAGGGCCCTTGCAACACACCCCAAACCAGTCTACAACACTGCAGGCACACAGTCTTCCCTCAAGTGGTAGATTTTGACAGTAGAGGTTTGAATTTATATGATTTGCATTTTTTTATAAAAGAGCTTTTTGAAAGTTAGGTCCAATTTTAATTCATTTCAGTCCAAATGCAATTTTCAAACAGAAATATTGATTTATTTTTTTCTCCAGGAAAAATTCAGCTAAACTATTAAACCTCCCTTGCCCACAACTTATTTAAATCACCAAGCTCTCTAAACCTTATAGAAAGCACTGGATAGTTTTGAATAGTGAAAGGAAATTGGAATGTGTGTGGCATCCTGTGCCTGGATCATGTGAACAAGGTTTGATAAAGCTCAGCTTTTCCTATCTCTGGTTACAGGTAGTCCCTTGCCTGCCACAACCAGCGAACCTGACATTTCCAAAATATATTGCAACCATGGACAATACCCAATGAGGCTCTACCGAGTTTCTCCTGTTTCAATTGCAACTGAAAATCAGCCTTTGCTGAAGTTGGAATAACTCACACAGTGAGGAAAAAGCATGACTGAAGTAATTCAGCATCACCCTTCCACATGGAAATCTTGAATTTAAACTTAAACTCCTACAGATTAAAACTTTAGAAGGTTTCACTCAATAAGAAGGTTGAGGGAGATCATTCAAAGTTTTCATTCATGGCCCCGAAGACTTTGAGGTCAATGCAATGTGATTTTTAATAAGATAAACTATTATATTTCTACTGTATTATCTGAATGTTTTTGATTTAGTTTTTTTATGTCTTGTACATGATAGTATTAAATATTTGTGAAAAGACAGTTTAAATATTCAAAAGAAAGTAAAAAAGTACGAATTAATAAATTTCCCCTATAAAAAGCATTACCTAAAATAACACATTCTTACAGATATTTATGTTTTCATGACATTGATTTTCCCTATTAAAAATGCTTCTCTCAGATGTTTAAAATATTTTTTCTTCCATTAACCAGCACTAGAAGCAGAACAGGAGACTGCTTCCTTGAATTAAGGAACAAAGTTAAAATTAAAGTTGTCACACTAAATTAAACACTCCAGTGGTCTTTAATTGAAACCTAAGCTGGAGGATACAGAGTCTGTGAGTCTGCTCACGTATGCCTACTGTGTACATGCAGTATTTAAAAATACAGAGTGTATTCAATTTTTACTTCATATAGGTCTTCATAGTAGAGCAACCAAGAAAACAGTAATAATATAAACTAGGTTGCTGAATAAATTTAGATTAAAGATCCAATTAAAGAAGTAGATGAAAGAAACAGGAGCAACCTGTGTCAGAAACATGACAGGGATAAACCACGGGGTGAAAAGTGAGTTATCTGTACTACTACCGAGATGCTTACTTGAGGGATCAGAGTAGAAAACCCAAAGAATGTGCATAGAAGAGGCCAAAACAGCATTGACTTGCTATGGTTTTGTTTTTTCTTAAGAATTCAGAAGAATTATAAATCAAACAAGGCTTTAAACTATGTTGGGTGTTTCAGTGTAAATAAACTTATAAAAAAAAAGGTGTGTTTTAGTAATTATAGTTTACATTCCGTAACTGTGATATTTAAGATATGAGCTATAAACTTGTGTATTTAAATATTTGCCAAACATGTTTGATAATTTCTACACTTTTTTCCTACTAAAACCACTGCTGAATTTCAAATATGTGCCAAGATTAGTTTAAAAGACACAAGAGAAATACTTCTGCTCTATCTCCTAATAAGTAATTTATCCTATTACTGCCCCTTAATAAAATTATTTTATTAGTTTTTTGAGAGTTATTACCTGAATGGAAAATGATCTAATTTAAGAGCTGAAATTTTCTATCTATAGACTGGGCCAAAATACAGTGTTGCTTCTGGTACATTTGCAGGGGTCTTTAAGGCAGTACAGAATAATTATAAGTCACAAATTTAGAGTTAAAAAAATTACAATTGCACTTCAGAGGCATTAGTGCATTGTCCTGAACATTGTATACATTGACCAAATAGGTCAATTTTATGAATGGGCGACAGTGGAGGTACCTCTTCTGGATTCGTGTGCATTGGTATCATGAACAGAAGAGATTTCTGCACACTTTTAAGTAAGAAGAACTTGTATTCAAGTAGGAAATACTGCCAGAAAGCACAGGGTACAGCAAATGTAAATAGATTTACAGACCTTAAAATCATATTGCTCCTAGAAATCTTAGTAAGTGAGATGTTACAACACAGTGGCCTAGGGGCAGCATTTGTAAAATGTAATGATCTCTGTAAGACTGCTACAGGTAGTAAAAGAAAGGACAAATATTCAGATGGCCCAACTTTAAAACTTTCTTGTCTTTCTTGATCTTTTTTTTTTTTTTGCAAATGCATTATCTGACTTTGTGAAAAGTGCTTCATCTTCTACAAACATTGCCTTGCTAGTAGCATACTTCATAACTCATACTTTACAAGGAAAATCCTGGTTGTCTACAACTAAACAAACCAGGTGTTGCTGTGAGTCTCTAATCAAAGTCCATACCCTTAAAAATCTCATTCCTTTATATAAATTTTGATTAGAGTGTCTTTAGCATTACAACACAAGCAGCAGTTTGGCCATACAGAGAATTGCTGCAGATCCCCTCAAGAAAGCTTACATTGCTTCATATGGTTTTAGTAAATAATTAGACAGCTTCACTTTATATAATGGGTTGATTTCCTACTATTATTGGTAGAACATGTTTCTCAATTTACTTAGTTTTTCAGACAAATTAAACTCTGTTTAACCTTCATTGAGCTCTTATACTTTCATGGGTTCCTCAGTCAACATTACAAACTTTAACCGCTCATTAGCAAACCTTAGATAAAATGTCACCATGAAGATGAAAATACATGTATGGAACCTGAAAGAAAACATGCATTTTCACTACTCGTCTTTCATTTAGCTTTGCTAAGACCTCCAGTCTATCAGCATTTCTGGTTCTCTCATATTCTAAGACCTGTGAAATCTGGCAGAAATACTTATGACATATTGCATATCACCCTAGAGAGTGCAATATGCAGGAGTTGGAATTTACTAGGCGTGTTAAAAACCAGCTTTGGCAAAAACCTCAGGTACTAAAATATTTATGGGCTTCCCTCATTTAGAATATGAAAAGCATTTCAAACCAGCTTCCTTAATATGCTACAGCACTCAATGTGTTACTAAAATGTAGTAGAAAAAGAATTTAAAATAAAATTATCATGAAGTGTAAGTTATTGTTCATCCTACAGAATGCATGAAAAACCTCAACTATATTGTTTTTAAATAACTTTTCTGGGGATCTGAAAACTCTTACGGATCTTCTTCTGGGGGAGACACTGTCCTTCAAAGTGCAATTACCAGCATGCAAGTTGCATTCTTCCCTAAGTCTCTGGTTTAGATATTGATGAGAAAATAATAACAGATTTTGACAAAAGAAAGAATTATTTGCTCAACTCCACCAAGCCATAATAAACTAGCCAGTGTCTGTACAGAACCACTGAAGAATTAGATTATTATATGCAGTGGAGAAAATTCTTGCAATATTCACTTTTTCAGCAAAATGGAATCTATTATTTTTTCACATATAACTTTTTGAACAATATAAAGGTTTCTCATCAAGCTGTGTCTTTATTAAACAGCCTTTCCTCAGACAGACCTTCAGTTCATAAACCAGGTTTTGATTGGTCTGAGGGTGGCAGTTTCGTCTCAAACAAAGGACTAAAGAAGAGTGAAATAAGAGCATGAAGGTTTGATATGATCATATTTTTTTACCAAAAGAAGAGAGGAAAAACTGAGATATGCTAAGAAACATTCATAACATTCAACCTTCAGTGGCATTCTGAAAAGCTCAGATATTTCTCTGTTTCTTCAACAACTCTGTCCACTAATACTGCACAGTAAGCACAATCTGCAGATTGTCCTAACCCAGGTCACCAATTTCCATGAAATCGAAATTTTCCAATTTCTATTTATTTCTATGTGCTCTACCAAGAAAGGTGGAAGGAGTCGCAGGCCATGCAAAAACCAACTAGTACTGACTAAGGAATCTTAAAGTCCACTTTTTACAAGAAGAACAATTCTCGACAATCTCTGCAGTTCATGACAAAGTGGCTCCTGTTAGCAAAATTTGTTTTTCAGTAATTTCTCTATGAGCGTTAACACTAAAATCTCACTAGCAAGCCAAAAATTGTAAGCAGTTTAGAGAAGAACATTGATAGAGTATATTTAGTATTAAACCTCAACTCACAAGGAATAAATTAGCTCAAGGGATTGGGCAATATGTATTATACCAATCTTCTGCCTCTTGAAATTCCTCACTGAGTACAGCTGAGCTACTTTATATAAAATAATAAAAATTATATAAAATGCTTTGAGTATTTCAACTATTATTTTGCCTTTATTAGCTCCCCAGCACCAAAGTGGTTATAAAAGTGGTCGGGTTTTTTGGGGTGGGGTTTTTTTTTGGTTTTTCTTGTAATGTCTTTTTATTCAACTTCTCTATACATGAACAGTTAATTGGATACAAGACAAAAATTACCATCTGGTACCAGTCAAAGAAAGTATATATATAAAGCAAGGGCAAGGCAGCTTTTTCTTGCTAATAAATATGTTTCAGAAATATCACTGTTTTTACATTCACTCAGAAACAGATGAAATATATGTGCTTTCTCTCCTGCTATGTATATATATCTCCTGATAAAGACATGTTGGACAGACTTGTGATTATTAATTTTTATTCAGCTTCTGCCTATCTGTTAGGACTGGCAAATACACATGAAAAAAAGGTTTACAGGCAATGTGCACTTTTGTTTGTGTCTGCAAAATCTATAGCACATTTAAAGGCAAAATCAATGGGTCATATATCATGAAGAAATGGAAGTCATTATAGACAAACTTATGCATAGGCATATATACATAAATATATATTGTATAGGTATATGTATATGTATGTATGTAAGGCTTTAACTCTTGTATTTTCCTCCTTATTAGCATTATTAAAAAATAAAGTTGAAAATACAGTCTCTCTGTTGGTGGGTTTGGGTTTTGGTGGGGTTTTATGCTTTTAGGGAGTGGTTCTTCCTGTAGCTTATACAATGCAACATTTTGCTTGAATTTGCTTCAGTAAGTCATATTTTTAAGAGGAAATTGGAAAGAAGCATAATACTTTCTCATTCTGTTAATTAAGTATCCAACAGGAATCTTCTTCCTTAGTGTCAGAGATGTACAGTACAGATACTCTATCTGAACAGTCACTGATGGTTGCTTTTATATACATTGGGCAGAGGCTGGGTTCAGCTAAGTTATCTATTTTAAACTGACATAAAATTTGGATTATAGAATCATAGAATGTATTTGGTTGGAAGGGACCTTTAAAGAGAATCTGGTCCAATCCCGATATTAACGCTATTTTTGTCTCTACAAGCAACACTTAAACAAGTGGCTTTCAAGTAGACACCTAATTCAAGGACTGTAGTCTTCCATACTTACCTGTTTCAAGTTTAAGGCTTCCTCTGAAAGAGAAATTAGTCTTTTCAAGAAATCTAATTGGCTGTCAAATCATACTCACTGTCCACACATGGAGTTTACACAGCTCCTGTCATGGGAATAATTGAAAAATTCATAATATGTTTGTTTTTTAACAGAAACCAGAGAGAAGTCCACTGTGGCATCATTGGAGACCAGTGACAAGTGGTGTCTCCCAGGGATCGGTACTAGGACCAGTACTGTTTAACTTCTTTGTCAGTGACATGGACAGTGGGATCGAGTGCACCCTCAGCAAGTAGATGACACCAAACTGGGTGGTGTTGTTGAGATGCTGGAAGGAAGGGATCCATCCAGAGGGACCTGGACAGGCTGGAGAGGTGGGCCCATGCCAACCTCATGGAGGTCAACAAGGCCAAGTATAAGGTCCTGCACCTGGGTAGTGGCAATCCCAAGCACAAATCCAGGCTGGGCAGAAAATGGCTTGAAAGCAGTCCTGAGGAGAAGGACTTGGGGGTGTTGGTCAATGGAAAACTCAACATGAGCCACCAATGTGCACTTGCAGCCCAGAAGCCAACCACATCCTGGGCTGCATCACAAGAAGTGTGGCCAGCAGGGCCAGGGAGGGGATTCTGCCCCTCTGCTCTGCTCTGGTCAGACCCCACCTGCAGTGCTGTGTCGAGCTTTGGCATCTCCAACACAAAAAGGGCATTGAAGTGCTGGAGTGGGTCCAGAGGAGGCCACAAAGATGATCCAAGGGCTGGAGCAGCTCTGCTATGAAGACAGGCTGAGGGAGTTGGGGTTGCTCAGCCTGGAGAAGAGAATGCTCCAGGGGAAACCTTCTTGCAGTCTTCCAGTTCCTGAAGGGGTCCTACAAGAAAGCTGGGGAGAGACTTTTTACAAGGACAGGTAGTGATAGAATGAGGGGGAATGGTTTTAAACTGAAAGAGGGGAGATTTAGACTGAATATTAGGAAGAAATTCTTCCCTGTGAGGGTGCTGAGGCCTTGGCCCAGGTTGCCCAGAGAAGCTGTGGGTGCCCCCTCCCTGGCAACGCCCAAGACCAGGTTGGACGGGGCTTGGAGCAGCCTGGGCTGGTGGAGGTGTCCCTGCCCATGGGGAGTTGGACTGTGGGGGCTTTAAGGTCCCTTCCAACCCAAACCATTCTGTGATTCTATGATTAAAATTAGTACTAGTAAGGAATTTAATAACTGTCTCATGGTGATTATGTATCCAAATTAATATATCTTGGAGGCAGATTATACTTCTCCAGCACAGCCTTGGACACGGACAGTTTAAGGTGAGACGTCCAAAATCCTCAAAGCTGCCCTGACTATTCACCTACAGCAATAAAGCTGATTCTGCCATTTGCTTCATCTGGACCTGTAAGTGGTTTTCCTCCTCTACTCAGATAAATATAGATTATCCTGTAATCCACAGAGCTGCTCAGGGTGAGATTTTTTTCATTTCTCTGTGAAGGGAATACTCAGCCATATTCGACAATAACAAAAATACTCAAATCTTTGTGACTAGTAGGAAAATATTTCTGTGTGTGCTTTCACATCTAACACAGAATGAAAGAGAATGTAGAGAGAGGAAATCCCTCAGGTTTTAAGCTTTTATATGTGTCAATATGTTTTTAAAAATTATTTTATGAGAAGCTTTGTTTTTCTATCAGGAAGGTGGCCGGAATAAAACAGTTTCAATGGATCATATTTTATTTTATTACACTTCAATCTACTTACATACAAATAGGATACTCGACTTAAAACCAAATTTGTTTCATTTAATACAAAGAAAGCCACCTTGATAAAAAAAACCAAACATAGATCTAATTTTTTATACCAAAAAAACCTTATTTTACTGAAATTGAACAATAAAACAAAGGAAAAAAATCAAATTTAATCCCTTTCAGATCCTGTGGCTGCATTGCTGCATTCTGGTTCTGCAAGGAGAAATAGTGCTCTTTTTTATTAGCTGGCACTGCACGAATTTAAGTGACCCAGCAGTCAACATTTCCCACTGTGGCAAAAACAATTTTGTAATTGTCCTGTGAATTAGGGAAGTGAACTCTCAGAGGATTCTTGCATCGGGTATTTTCTTGGGCAATGATGTGGAAATAATAGATTTAATGAGAACAGTGTAACGATGTGGAAGACAATTTCATTCTTGAGTAAATTTCACATCTTTTCCAACCAGAAAGTGGATTAACATAAAGCATCAAGCAGTGAACTAACCTGGAGATCCTGCTGCTAAACACAAATAATAGAATGGCCAGATTTGCATTAAAGCACACTCTAGTACAATGTCGGAAAAATAAACAGGAAAGCATGCAGTGGTTAAAAGCAGAAACCACAGCTTTTTTACTGTGGGCTTCATTCATGTGACTTCCCCTCAACTGATGATTGAAATTGCTTGATCTGTGCCCCCCACTGAAAGACACTGTACCTCAACACGTGCAGAAATGAATTAGGAATTATGCTTTAATAAATCTTCTCCCCCTGGAGCAGGTCTACACTGATTACCCAGCGGTGTCTGGGGGAGCAGGGTGTGCTGAGAGATGAAAGATGGAAAGCCAAGGGGTGCCCTCTGCTGCTACCTCGGTCACGCTGGGAAAACATTTCCACTCTGTCTGTAGACATATATTATTCTTCGTTGCAGTGAAGTACCAAAGGCTCAGTGATAATTCTTCACAGGGAAATTCAGGAATGGGGCCATCTGTGTTAGCTTTGTGCTGTTCTTGCTCTTCCCCAGAGAGATGATCCTCACTCCGTGAAAGCTGTAAAGGGTGGAGCGAATGCCTCCACTGCAACAGAGCCCAGGGCTCTGCCCCTTTCCCTCTCCAGCTGCCAAGTCCCCTGGCGTCCCACCAGGCCCTCTGGCACTGTACCCACACCAGGGATTAGGAACAAAGCTGATTTTCGAAGCAGGTTATACAATTCATCGTAACCCTTACCAGTCTTTATCAAATGTGAGGAAGAGGGAAAGACTAACGCCCATTGCACTGTGTTGTCCCTTGGCAGCATACCTTGGACCTGGAAGAGACACTCTGTGTCAGGTGTTCTGTGCAGGTTTTTGTAATCTTGACAGCAGATGAATACCCAGGAAGGTGACCAGAAAAGGGACTAAAACAAAAAAAGGAGGAGCTTGAAACCTTCTCGATCCTCCAGTTTGGGCACCCATTTAATATGTGATAACCAGCAAGATCATAGAATCACAGAATCACAGAATGGTTTGGGTTGGAAGGGACCTTAAAGCCCCCACAGTCCAACCCCCCACGGGCAGGGACACCTCCACCAAACCAGGCTGCTCCAAGCCCCGTCCAACCTGGTCTTGGGCGCTGCCAGGGAGGGGGCACCCACAGCTTCTCTGGGCAACCTGGGCCAAGGCCTCAGCACCCTCACAGGGAAGAATTTCTTCCTAATATTCAGTCTAAATCTCCCCTCTTTCAGTTTAAAACCATTCCCCCTCATTCTATCACTACCTGTCCTTGTAATAAGTCCTTCCCCAGCTTTCCTTCAGGAACTGGAAGGCCCCCTTGGAGCCTTCTCTTCTCCAGGCTGAACAGCCCCAACTCACTCAGTCCTCATAGGCTAGGTGCATAGGAGACAAGAGCCCTTTACCTGGCAGATAGGACTCCAGACTCAGAGATGAGGATGGAGATATGTCTCTACACATTTATGTAAATTAGTATTGTTGAGTCAACATTTGGGACACATTGATTTGAATAAGGTACAAGACCCAAAGACATAACTCTAATTTAATCCTATGTCTATGCGAGCACAAATGCATTGATTGCACCAATAACGCACTACCTTTTGTGTCCTACTTTTCCTGAGAGTAAGTAATTGGCTGGGGAAATACACACAATGAGCCATGTTTTTTCCAAGATTTCAGCAGAAATCTTGTCTCAACCAGCACTAGACATTGGCATGTCTTGTCTTTGTCTTGGTTGTCATACTCAACAGGATAACATCTGTGTCAGCTTGATTATGTTTCTTTGGAAGAGCACTAATAAATGAGCTTGGCTCCTTTTATTCAGTGTCGTTTCTTTAGACTATTAGTTTTACAGTGGGCTCTCTTTTAGAGCAAGGAAAATGATATTTACATTTTTTACCTTGTCATACTGTGTGCAATAGAAAAGTTTCAGTAAGCAACTCCAAATAGTCTTGCTGAGGATGCTTAAGTCTCTCAGGACTGTAAGTCTTGAATAGGAAGTCAAACAGTGACATGAGAATCATCTCTTATCTGGAGACCTTAAAGTTAAATATTCTAAAACAGATTTTCAGACCTCCTCTCCTGCACAACAGGAACACTCTGAAGTTAGTTGGAAAAGGAATAACTCTGTCTTTGCATGCTGAGAATAAATTTACTGGCTTTTGAAATATGAGAGACTGATTTATGGGTAGACATAGAGTTTTTAAATTGATGACCACTTGTTGAGTGTACGAAGAGTACTTAAGCTAAATTTTCTTTCAGTACAACCAGCTTATAAAAAGCTTCCTTATCCAGGAAGCTAGTCCATAGATGTTGACACTGTCTTGCCTATAAGTAGTGTTTTAACACTTAATGAAAGCCACAGCATCAATGAATTGTAGCAGACTTCTGACAACAGCAAATTGTACGCATTTCTGTGAGAATTAGAGACATATTTGCTCAAAACATGACTTTTGTCTTTTTCCCTTTCACAGCTGAAAGATGCTAAAAATGTTATCTGAAATTGTTTCTTACTTGCTTTATGGTTTTAATAAATCCATTTTAAGAAATTAAACAGCCTACACACTGACTCATGATCAGCTTTTTTCAATTAATTTTTTATTAGCTGCCCAATGGTGTTAAAGAACAGTTCTTTCTATCAGCATAATTTTCCATGTATAAAAATTTCTGTATTTTATTGAAGATGCTTCTTGTGGAACAAATCTCACCCACTCTGATTTAAAAAAAACAACCTGAAGCCTAAAATCTATGCAGTAATAAGATTTCAATGGAGGTTATAAACCAGATGCACTTAACAGTAAAATTTTCTAAAGAATTATTTGGACAAATTCTGACGTACTTTTCTAAAAACATTTTTTTTAATTTACTACTTCCTTAATTAATTTCATAGTAACTATAGAATAAACTACACTTGTCCAAACTGGCTTCAGTTTGTTGAAATGAATCAGGGTTGGAGTTAAGAGTGTAACACCAAAAACATGTTACTAACATAAACTCCCATTGTTAGTGGGAGTTTGGTAGAAAAGCATTAAAGAAACAGAGGGCATATACATGAAGAAGAATCTTTTTTTGGCTGTTACTAAGTGTTTGCTGAATATTTAGTGTGATGTAGAAGAGACAGAAGACCAGGAAGTTTATCTATATGGTCATTTTCCATATCATGAAGCTTACAAAAGAACTGCTGGAGTAAATCTATATTTCATCCAGTCCATAGTCTGGAGAGCCAGCCAAAATGTAAAACATCACCTTCATTAAGAATTCAGGGGCTTAAGAGACAAATTATTCTTAGCTTTCTTCTTCATCTTTTTCTTTTTTTTCAATATGAGTTTACAGATATTGCCAAAAAATATTTTGGAAACTGTCTTTAACCAAATGTCATTTGTGATAAGTGATACTGATATGTTTAATTTCAATAATTCAGTATTTCAATTTTTAATAATTTCATTTATTTCTCAGAGGCTTTAGGGAAAGTGAACATCTTGGATAAATTTTAAAACTCTTCACAAAAAAAAAAAGTTCTTGAAACTCTTTTATCAGAACAAAAGTTCTCTTCCTAAGAGAAAAACAAACTTTACTATCTTGAGTGTCACTGGAGAGTTTCCTGTATTAAAAAAAATTAGTCTTGTCAGCCACAGCATTAGACTCAAGATTATTATTAAAAACCATCTTGTCTCCTTCCACACAGTGAACCACTTTTTGCAGTTCCTTAATTTTGTGTAAGTAACACTGGCCTACATTTACCAAGACACTTTGTAAAGCATTTCCTGTATGTCTTAAAACAGCTACTGGAAAAGAAACCACTTACTTGGCATTCAGAAACCTAAAAGCTTCTTCTGGACAGGAAAATTTCCTTTGTTTTACAATGCTCAAAAAATGTTTTTCAGGAAAAACCTGAATGTGTTTATGTGTCTCTAACTGGTACTGAAATATTTCTTTGGCACAAGGAGTCAAAACCCTTCCAACATCCTATTCACTTCATTGTAGCTACATAGCTCGGTCCAGCTCTGTAGACCATGACGGCATCTTCTGGATATTTTTGGGAATGTATCCAGCCACGCTTATTTTCAGCCATATGCTGAGGAGCTGGGCCAATCCAATCATGTTTACATGGTGTTAATCTGAACTTAAGAAATAACTTTCCCCTCATGTGAGTTGCATTTCCCTTTGTTGCATGTCCCACAGCCCCATGGTCTCCCTGGTTTGCTGGTCAGCTAGTGCTCCAGACAGCCAAATAAATAATTGTGACATGCTGGATTGGGCCTCTGCCTTTCCTAGACAGGGATTTACATGAAGGAAATGAAAAACAAAAAAACATATGAGTCTCATTGGCAGACACTTTCTTGTTTCAGGTGCTGCAAGAAAATAAGGAAGGAATGTCAAGTGTCAACAACCATTAACCTCAGGGTGCTGCATGGCCTCCCTCCTTCAGGATGTCACATTGATGGGTATGAAGAACTGCAAGACAGAAAGGATTTAGGACCAATCCCAGGCATATGTGAAGCACAGCTCCACCTGCTTTCAACAATGCGTAATATATACGTAATTTGAAATATCTATGAACTGTTTCCCAGATTGCATTTTTATGTGTGAAATCAGTCTGGAGGAATCAGCTGGTACCCCCACTGCAGTGCTCCCATGTGTCGCGGTTTAGGGCTGGGCTGGCCACTAAATCCTGGACAGACGCTCTCTATGAACACCTCTCCCCAGAAGGGAAGAGAAAAGAGAATAAGGGAGAGATACTTTACGGGTTGGAATATAAACTAACAGATTTAATGAAACAATAATACTAATACTACAGATAATATTGTGAATAGGAAAATAATGAAATACATATATAAATATGTACAAATATATACAAAACCAATATAAAATCCTCCCCCCACTCTTCCCCGCAATGAAGAATATGTCACCAGAGGCTCTGCAGAGCCGGGCACTGGAAAAGTCCCAGACCAAACTCAGGAGCAAGTGGGAGCAGGATGCAGGACACACAAATCAGGATCAGTGGCAGACAAATGAGCAGGATTCTGCTCAGGCCTTGGCCTCTGCAGGATCAAGACGGACAGAAGGATCGAGAGGGAAGGAACAGTGGAAAAAGGGAAAAAAAAAAAGAAGGCACGAGACCCTCGTAATCTCTCAGTTTTTATACCGAGTATGACGTATGTGGGATGGAACACCTAGTTGGTCAGTTTTGGGTCTGCTTACACCCTCACTGTAGGCACAGACACAGCATCCATGGTGAGACAACTGACCTTGAGCATATCTTCTAGAAGCGCTGTTTGGGAAAAACATGCTGCCAGTTTTCAGCAAGTTCAGTCACTTAAAAGAGACTGAGCTGAAAAGTAAAATCACTTAATAGAAAATTAGTTCTATTTAGCTCAAACCAGGACACCATGCATCTCTAAAAGTAAATGCATCTGAAGGTCAAAGTGTGACACAAACTATGGCATTTAAGTTATAAACGAGTCACAAGGAGGAAAATAAAGTTAGTCCTTTAGTTATAATTGTGATGCTATTGGGTATCAGGGCTGTGCAGGCATGCACACCCATACACTTAAATCAGAAATTGCCCGGGTGGTCCAGGAGCTTCTTGTCCAACAGGACAAAAAAGTCGCTAATGGACTGGTTTGAGACAAAGGACCAGTTTGATGGTTGACTGGACTGTCACAACTCAGTGCTTGACTGATTGCTACATTTGGGGATTTCAGACAGCTCTGGAGGTGTCCTCAGGCTGCTTTTGCTGTGTCCAGCCCCCTCTGTGTGCTTAAAGGTAGTGATCTCCTGGGTGAAGAGCCAGTCCCTTCCCTCCAAACACACCCTAGTGTGGTTCCCGCTTCAGGAGAGATCAGGTTGGGCACAGATAAGACACCTGTAAACAGTCAATATAAACTTTTCCCGCAGAAATGGTCTACTGGCTCTGGCTGGGATGTAGTTAACTTTCATGTAGGACAGTCTTTTTAAAGTTAAGACGTTAAATACCTGTCCCAATCCAGCTGAAGATGCCAGTGTGAGGACCCATGCAATAGAGATTCCCTTTGCCATCTGATCAGCTACCAACCACCCTGAATTTTGAAGAGATTTGATTGCCCATGCCAGTGTTACCCTGTGCCAAGATCTGAATAAATGAGATTATCTCTGTAACAAACTGTGCCATGGTTTTCTCTGAAACAAAAGGCGGTTTGCATCAAAATTCTTATCACTCCCAGAAGAATCTTCCCTCTGTGTTTTATACTGGGTCTCACAGTCCTGCCTTTTTAAATTTATAATTGATGGTGTGTTATCTTCTGGTGTGATTGAAGCCAGACTATGCAGAACTCCAAATATAAGGGGACAAGAGGCTCAGAAGCTGGGACTGCAATCATTCACCCAATACAGTGAAAGAAAAAATTTGTAAGTTGGAAATTTTTGGTGAGGCAGGTCTGAGATCCAGGTGAGGTCAACAGGTCCCATCAGAGCCAGAATCAAGGAGCCAAGTGCAAAATACCTCAGAGGCTGATGTGAAAGATGGAGCTTAAAAGCACTCACAGAAATAGGACAGGTTTGCACTGAGGTTCCTCACTGCTCAGCAATGCAAGGGTTAAGATCCCACTACCAAAGCTGGTCCTGAGCCCACATAGTCAAACCCCATTGAGGGGACATGTCCTCAGGGCCCTGACAAGAATAAACCCCAAAAGGCAAATTAGAATCACAGAATTGCAGAATCACAGATTCATGAAGGTTGGAAGAGACCTCTAAGATCACCAAGTCCAACCGTCAACTCAGCCCCACCATGGCCACTAAACCATGTCCCCAAGTGCCACATCCACGCGCTTCTTGAACACCTCCAGGGATGGGGAGTCCATCACCTCCTTGAGAAGCCTGTTCCAGAAGTTGTGGATGAGCTAACCATTCCAGCAAAGGTGCTTGAAAACTTCTGCTTATATAATGAATATTTTCTGATGAAGATATTTTATAAGCATTTTATCTTATTTTCTTCCTCATCTACTTTCAAGTCATTACTGAATTCAAAATAAATAATGATATTAATTATTCCTTGTCAAGTGCATGCATTTACCAAGAATAATTCTTGTCACCTTTTATATCTGATAATTTATTATCAAATATCCTAGCAACCACATTTTTTTGTCTTACTGAGATGTCTGGAGGTTTGCTGTGAAGATGGCAAATAATAGGTGGCCTGCCATTTGAAACAAGTCACTCTAGAGAGACAAGTTCATATTTCCACTCCCTCTTGCAGCAGTAACAAAAAAATCCATTTACAGTTTTAATATTGCTAATCCTGTCAAGTATTTTTCCTTTGTCCTGCTCGTACAACTTCTACAAAAGCTAATGAGACTTTCCGATAAAATCCATAGCAGGCTTTTCTCCCACAATCTTGTAAGTTATACTAAGTTATTCTCTAAATAATCACCAGTGGCAAAGATTCTGCAACATAAAAATAGCAACTGTTTTATTTTGGCTGAATGTCGGTGCAGGTTTTTCTGAAAAAAAACCCCAAAAGAACCCCCAAAAAATCCAACGTAATTCAAGTGCTGAAGAAAAATTACAACTGTTAGGACTCCCGTCATGTTAAAACACTATAAATGCTTCAAGTATTTTATCCAGTAAAATCCGATTGCACATTGCTTTCATGACAGGCTCTAAGAATAGAAGTTGCTTCATATGGTTCTATATCTGTGACTTGTAAACAACTTGCTTTTTTAAAAAAATGGGTTTTAGTGTGATATTCTTTATGTGTTGAATATAAAAGCATTACACTAGACATGTGTGTGTAAAAACCATTATTTCAGATTTATGGACTATAATACCTTACAATATATAACCCTGCAGGTTAATTTCATGTATGTTTAGGACATGTAAAAAGAAAATTGTTAGAGGTAATGTGCAGTGCTGGGCTTTTGTCTATGCATGTCAATAGCAGTGTTAAACCAGCCTGCCAGGACCCTGAGTGGTTAACTAGGTTGACATTAACTAGTCCTCCTCAATCATCCCAGGACCCTGGTTGCTTAACAAGGTTAACATTAACTAGTCCTGCTCAGTCAGCGCTTGGTCTTTGGACACCCGTGTAGACCCTGGTGCCACCACAATACCCAGGGGACATGGGGAGGTGAACTGCTTCCACCCATCCTCTGGCTGCTGGATTGCAGGAAGGTGGTTATTTATTATTTTTTTACTTATTTAGTTATTTTTTAGACATGGAACATCTACAAAGAGTGGGTTAAAATATTGGGTGAGCACCAAGCCCAGACTGTTTTCTACAGAAAAGTTTTTCCCCTCTGGTTCTACCTCCTTCTTTCTTCTCCACCCAAATCAAACAAAATCTTCTACCCAAAAGGGAAAGCAGCCACGCCAGTCCAAGCACTCTCTGATTTCTTGTGTACCTATGGCTGTCCGTACCCAAATTTGTGCAGATAGTTCAGTACATGTAGATGAATGGTGGAGTTTTTACAGGGGCCTATCTCCCAAGAAGCCACATTTTCAAAAAGACTCTGAACACCTGAAAACTTGAACCCAACTGTGATTATGGATGAAATAAGATGTCACCCCAGACTCTCTCTCTACATTTCTTTAGCTGGAAAATTGTGATAAATTCTTCCTCTTCATCACCTTTTTTTTATAACATAATTCCCCTTTTAAGTTGGAAAAGTGATGAGATGACAGTTGTCAACAGACTCTGTTACTCGGTGACTGTGACATGCAATGTGAATAACAGTTTATATCTCAATACTTTCCATATTGATTAAAACACAGATATTCCCTCTCTTTTAACATTGTTAAAATGTATAGCATGTTTCCACTTAGAAGAAAGAGCAGGGTAATAACCACAAAAACAACCAATAAAACTGTGAAACAGCAATGCTAATTTTGTTGAGTCAGCCTTGCTGGAGCTGTGTTAGCTCCGAGACTCACACATGTAATTTTGGTTTGCCTTTAAATGTATGAGAAATAAGAAATATTTCATACAAAATCTGGGGGTGATAGTCACACCACAGAGTTGTAAAGAATCTGGATGAAGCAAATAGTGTATTCACTACATACATAGTGTATTCAATGGGAGTTTTGTCTGATGATTCATGTACAGAAAAATCTAACAGAGGACTTGATATTTTGAAGTCTTGTCTAGTAGGAATCACTCAGAACTGAAGAACTGGGGAGAACTCTTCTTGCTGGAGACTTTCATGTATAAACGTCAAAGGTAAGGTTAGTATATATTACATTGATATGCTATTAATTTATTTATTGATTTCTAGGATCTCTTCAGGGAAAAATCCTAAATATTTGATATATTTTGATATTGATATCAAATATATGAGGTATTTTATAACTAAGCGTCTTGTATCACTTTATGTCACTGGTCAATCATATAGGAAACCTATAGAAGAAACCTATCGGACATCCTGCACATAAAATTAATAACTAAATTCTTCACTTTCCTAGAATTAAGAATCTCAACCAGAGTGGGATGATCAGCTAGATCCTTCATGAAAATCTGAATAAATGGACAGAGGGGGATAATATGTTTTCATATTTTCATTTCTTTAGTTCTGTTACTATGGAAATCGTTCCCCATAGTGTGTCTGAACTGCCTCAAAAGTGTTAAAAGCCTTTGAATGTGCAGCACTCTTATGTGTCTTCAGGACAACCGGGAAAAATGCTACACATATGCAAGTGAAAATTGTGCTTATAACGAAATCCTCTCTGCTTTTCTGCACCTGAGAAAGCTAGCTCCTTTCAAGGTTTGCATGGCTTTTTTAGCAAAAAGTAAACAAGCACTGTGCCAAAATTTCCCAAGGAGCTTAACAAACGACACACAATCTGCAAAGGTTACTTGTCAAGATCTGGAGCGCAAGCGTCTCTGGAGAGCAATTGACAACCTCTCTGTGATACCAACTTGTTACTGTATGTCTCTTAAGGAAATGAAAAATGAAATTTCAAAAGTCAGCATCTAGTTACTGTTGCTGTGTTTGGATAGGACTTAACAAATGCCCAGAATGTCCTGCAAAGGATTGTGCAACTCCTGAAGGGCACCGAGGGAGACACAGGAGTTCCCATCTCATGGGAAAGGCAGTGTCTCCCTCAGTTTCCACTCTCCCATCCTGACACAACAGGAGTTTTAAGAGTCCTGATTCTGTCCATCTGACATGAGTAATGGAGTTCAGTGGAGTTTTATCCCTCAGAGTAGTATAACTTCAAGAAGAAAGATTAAAAAAGGTGAAGAGAGATTTCTGGTAGGTCTTGGAATAGGTCTTAAGGGAAAAATCAGTAAAAATTACCAGAAAAACTTAAAATAAATTGATTTTTTTTCCACCTAGAACTCAGACATCAGTTCAGCAATTACCACTATGAAGAGCTTTTCCAGAAGTCTTTCTCTTGCTTATGAGATCACATTCTCCTACTTTCCTTTCAGTCACAGGAACTTTTATGAGAATGCTTTTAATTATACAAATACTAAATTTATACGCGTCTTCAAGATTTCATTGTTTATGCATTCTCCCAAGCCATTACTTTAGTACCCTTTACATCATTTTCATGTGCCTTTCACCTGTTTTGTGTCTTAGGCAGATTGGAAGTTTAACAGGTCATCTAGCACAGCATTCAACTTCATAAAAAATAAAAAAGAAATGAAAAATAAATAAATCAAAACATAACATAATGTAACAGAAATTAATATACAAATAGGACAACCCAACTGAAAATATTCCTCAAGAAAATGCCAAAAAAAATGCTTCAGATACTCTTCAGTGATTTAAATGTGGCTTAACAAGTACTATTTTCAATTCATCCCAAGAAAATCTTTCTGTAATGCAATCCTTTTGTGTTTCTGAATGCCAATTTTGGCTTGTTTTGAACCCTTTACCTATTCCATCTTTGGGCTCTCTCCCCTTAGTGTCATGGATGTAGTTATTATAATGTCCTGCACCTGTGTCAGGGTAATCCTTGTTATCAGTACAGACTCTGGATGATGTGCTGGAAAGCAGCCCTGAGGAA
>NW_010208012.1:0-58499 GCF_000695765.1 Mesitornis unicolor
TATACACACACATATATATATATATAACCAATGTAAAATCCTTCCCCTACCCTCCCCCAATGACGGGGGTCATATACGTCACCAGAGGCTTTGCGGAGCAGGGCACTGGAAAAATCCCACTCTGGACTCAGCAGCAGGTCGAAGCAGGATGCAGGAACAAACGGATCGGGATCAGAGACAGATGAACTAGCAGGGTTCTGCTTGGACTTCGGCCATTGAAGGGGTCGAGATGGAAGAAAGGGTCCAAGATGGAAGAGTCGAGACCCTCGTGATCCCTCAGCTTTATATTGAGTATGACGTATGTGGGATGGAATACCTCGTTGGTCAGTTTTGGGTCCGCTCCTCCCCAAAGGTGCAGATATGGCACCCATGGTGAGACAGTGGCCTTGTAATTATCACTTGTAGCAGTACACCCTGTCTGGAAAAACATGCTGCTAGTTTCAGTAAGTTCAGCCACTTAGAAAAGACTGAGCTGAAATGTAAATCACTAAATAGAAAATTAGTTCTATTTAGCTCAAACCAGGACAATTTTCTTTAAGATCAAAGAAGCAGCAATCCTGACAGCCTGCTAGTCTTGTGGTCCCAGGAGTCCTATGATCCGTAGTGATGTGGTACATTGGAGTATCTTCACCTCTGCTGTCAACATTTGTTTCAAAACTAGAGGGAAAAAGAAAGTTTAAAATGGCAGGTAGCTTATTCCATATTACACCTAATGCCACAATTTTTTTGCAAGCTGCAATTACTATACTCTTTAATATATGTATAGGTGTATATATATGATTTAGACTACAAAGGTAATCTCAGACCCAGGGAGGTCTCTAGCATTCTGCCTAGTACTGTTTCAACCATTCTGTCTATCTGTCTTCTACATTTTTAACAGGATATTACTGATATCCTATTTTAATTTCAGAAGGGCATAATTTATTCCAGTTGCAGTACTCATAGGAGCAGACCATCTCCTGTTGATCAGAGCATAGAAAATGGGGCTAATTTCAGCATTTTTTTCTGGTCCTGTGTTATACTTCCAGTCTTCCCATTTGTGACAGTCCTAGATGTTAAAAAAATATGAACTCTGGGTTCTCAGACCTAAACTTCTGAAGCTCAACCTAACCAGTGTGTATCACATTGTGAAAGGCTGACCTCTGCTTCTTGCTTTCTTTGGCAGTGTCTGGTGATATTGGCAAGAAAGCTCTTCAGTCCTTGGACAGTTTTTGATTTGTACCATAACACTGGTTTGTGTCCTTCTGTAGAAGAATAATTCTGGATTCATTCCCTGGATTTCTGGTGCAGGGGGATTTGGAGGAGAGACGTCTAAGTGAACTGTGTGCTGTACTAAAAAGCTGTCTGACTGATGCAATTACAAGTTAAAGCTCCTGTGACACAAGAGGTGATAAGCCCCAGGTTCTTGTCAGCTTCCTCTCTCTTGCAGAATTGGCCTAAAGCTTAATGTTATATCTGAATTATGAGTTAATAGCTCTGTTCTTTGCTTACTGGTCACAGGGACCACAGATGCTGACAGCATGGTGAAATGTCTTTACAGATTTTCAACTTTAAAAGTACTGGATAAAATAAGGAATAGAAATAAAGAATAAAATAAGGAATAAAAATATTTTGTGAGAAAAATGTCAAGGGGAACCTGCAAGATATTCACTCATGGGGATGTGTATTTTTATTTTATATGCAGGATGTTCAGAATGGGTTTTTTTTTTTTTAGTTACTTGCTTTATGGAAATTGCAAGTTGGTTATTGTATGTTGACTATTTGGAAAAAAAAATTAAAAAGAAGGAGAAGGAGATCAAGAGGATAGTAATGTTCTTGTCAATGGTACTTCTTTCCAATAGTATTCCAATGGAGTTGCTTATGTTCTCTCTTGTGGCTACTGTGGTTCTAATCATCCGTGCCCTTCGAATGTGCACCTGACTCCTCATGTAATGGTATCCACAGAAAGGGAATAATTCCTGAGACTGTATACATTGTTCTACACTCTGAAATGTGAAATTATTTTATTTCAGTTCTACCATATGTATTAAGCTGTTGATATTAAAAGAAAATGATGGCTCTTTCCTCCTTACAATCTCTTCACATGTAGTTGAATAAAGGTCATTTTTCTGCTCCATATGCTGGTCTGTTGCTATGTTTGCTCTGTACAGCCAAAACATAAAACTGTCTAGAATCCCACAGGTGATGCTGCAGAAATGCCTACATAATAACCACTCTTCTGAATGTGCCATATCTTAGATTTGGTGGCATGATCTATATTTTAAAATAGTAACTTTTTAGTGTCTATGCTTAGAATATGAAGGTTTTTAACTGCTTAGTTTTGGTAAATTGTAAACATGAAGGATAAATCCTAATGGTAGATACTAATCAGTTGCTTGCTTATGTCAATTTTAGTAAGAAACGTTTACTTTGGATAGAAAGTCTCCAGGCAATAATTTCTACTCATTTCCACGTCTTGGGCTCTTACTGGTAAATTACTATAACTGTGAGAAGGAAAACAACTTCAAAATTACATCCAATTCTCCTGCAAAAATTCTGCCTTTTAGTACAACAGTTTAGAAAATTCTCTTTTATGTCTTCAGTGCTTATAACTGACATGCTATGAAGACTGCCAGGTCGGTGGGAATACAAACAAAAACCAACAAAAAACCCAACCAACTAACCAAAAAAAACACACACACACAAAAATTAACTAACTAGCTTTCAGAAACATAAGAGAAGGCCTTCTGATTTGGGCTCAGACCTGTTGCATGTCTTAAATCTCAGGCTACTGCCTCAGTTAAGCTCAGTAGTAAAAGAGAGCAGGCACACGCCTTTGGAAATGTAAGGGAGATATTGATAAATAACCTGCATTAAATAGTTCTTCCATTCCTAACAAACAATATTGTTAGGAGAGGACAATGAAGGTGCTGTTTTGGTGAGATTCTAACCTGTGACTGGAAGAGCTTTGCTTAAAACATGGAATTTTGCTTTGTGAATGGTACTGAAACTAACTGAAAATGTGGTCTGTGCTATTGTGAGATGAAAACACTGGAAGATAGGATCTTTGCTATGAGTTTTCACATGCTCTTTTTATGTGCCTGGTGGCTCATGTGTGAAAAGCCTTGTCATAGCTTGAAGAACAGGGAGCAAATTAATTTGCCAGTGCCAGGGACTCCAGTCTTCAGGTAGTGTATGAATTGCAGTGAACTCACCAGCACTTATTGCATGGTCTGCTGTACTTATCCTGTTACTCTAGAAAGAGTTTCGAAAGACCTGTTTCTCTTTGCATTGATTAACAAATTACAATACAGGCTTTTTTTTTTACATTTACTATCTTATGTAGTCCACATAATGTGGACTTGTCTGTGGGAAAAGTAGCCTGCCCTGTTAAGTAGTCCTTAGTAAGGTCCCAGCCTTACTGGAAAGCTTCTCCCCCTCCCCCAACTGTTTTTCTTTCTCTTATTTTCTTTTTTTTTTTTTAAGTAGATTTTGTGGAAGTGAAGTATTACTATTGTATTTCTGAGCAAATTGTTCAGATCTTAAAAAAAAAAAAAAAAAAGGAGGTTTGGGAAATAGAGGGATGGAGATATAGAAAAGCTCCACATGACAAACCATTGTCTTCAGCAATCAAACACTCCCACTAGGTATTTTTCCATCAGGAACTATTGAATTAGTCCTCTGCATCCTGATCAGAGAGAGAGATTGTAAAAGTAGGACGCTTGCGGTGAATAGACTGGCTTTTGTCAGTAGCTTTGAAACTGCCTGCTCGCATGCTTTTGTGCGGTAATTTGTTTATCATTACTTCCTTCCTATGAAAGCAAAATCAAAGGAGTGACAAGAAAAATACACATTTGGATGTGATTTAACAATTTGAAGACTGAATTGTTTTGTAAGAGTAATTTGATGGTGTGTGTTCTTTCCCTCATGCAGTGGGGACCTGGAGAGGAATAATTGCTGGGCTATGCTCTTCAGGAGACAGAAAATCAGCAGAATGCTCCATCTCTGCAGGGGACACTGTCTCTACTAAAACATAAGAGAGGAGGAGACCACATTGAATTAGGGTCCTGAAATACTTACACGTGATACAGAAAAAAGGTGGTTGTCAGTACAAATCTGCTGTATGACTACAGCAGTATGATACTGTACGCGATCAAAATACGCATTGGCAATCACAAGCCATGGAGTTATCAGGTTGCATGACTTTCCTACTCCTCAGCTAGGAGCTGCTGCTGCTGAGATGAAGTAACTGAATTATGTGTGGGTGGTTCTCCTGTCCCAAAGCAACCAGCATAACTTGAGCCATGGAGGTGGTTTAACCAAACTAATTTTGCTTAGGATTCATTGCAGTGGGTTAGCACTGATCAGGTCAATCACTGTGTTTCAGAGGAAGGGAGGTAACTTTGCTGAGACCCAGTAACTTCAATAGCTTTTCACTGTTTGTCTGTACTTTTATCAGCTAGTTAAGACCTGGACACGCTGCTGGCACCTGAGACTAGAGTCTTGCAGCATTTGAGGTGTTTCTGGGCTCTGTACAGGAGCCTCCCATTGTTCTCATTTCCATTTTGGAGGGAAAAAAATCCTTAGACAAATTTAATTTAAATTCTGAAAAAGATAAAATAGCAACCCAGAGAAATCCAGGCTTTTCTTCACATCTTTGCCATCCTCACTCAACTCTGCTAATGAGTCTTAAAATTAAATAGAGGAGAGTGCTTCCTACATTGTAAAGGATATATTTTGAGTTTCAGATATATGGGAAATATATTGTTTTTAATGGTAATATATATTATCTTTATAGTCCCCTTATATGGGCTCTCATTCTTGCATAGGGCTAGTTTAATATTATGTATGCTTTTGACCTACTTCAGTTGCCTTCATCAGTAATGGAAGTTAAACTGATAAATACTCATCTTTAACTGGAATACTCTGTATGCATGTCTGTGTTGAATTCGGGTCTGGTACCTGAGTGATTGATTGATTGTCAGTGGAAGTGCAGATTTTAACTGGAATCAGAATCAGGCCCTGAAATGTGAATTTAGGTGAAGGATGATATCTTCAGGCAGTCAACGCTTTAGTTTTTGTTCCTCTTCTTTGGTTGTTGTGTCTAAGTGAGGAATCTCACAGTTGGTTGATGGCAGAGGTCGTGTGAAGGAACAACCATTTGGTGAGCTGAGCACCACCACATTTAACCAAACAACTATAACTTGATGATTTGTCTGGTTGGTTTTTTTTATGTAGGCTTGGCATAGTCAACAAAAAGGCTATAAATGAATAATGAAGTCATCATAAAAGGAAAAAAACCCCTTTCTCTTGGAATATAGTTTATCATAGCATATTAGTGGAAGGAGAGAGAAGAAGGGGCACAATTGCGATATGAATGTGTTTGGTGGGAGGCATCAGAGTGAGTGGTACACCTGGTGTGGTGATGAGACCATCGCAGCCTTTACAGCTCTCAGTGTCAGCGGTGTAAAGAGAGCCTGGAAAATGTGACGTGTTTTCCATAGCAAGTCATGAGTGATTAGCAGTTGGCAATGAGCTGATATGAAATAATAATGCAAGAGTGGCTGTGGTAATTGTTGGGCTGTCTGTGTCTCAGGAAGAGGTGTGTCTGCCTCTTGCCTGCAGTAAAATTGATGACATGGTCTGATAGACAAGTGCTACATAAAGACTGAGAGGAATTTATAGGCACCTGAAGGCAATACAAGCTGATGATGAAAGGCGTTCTCAGTGTTAGACACTAATTCATAGCGAAGTGAAATCCTCACAAGGGCTTTGTGTCTGCCATACAGTTTACCAGGATGAAAGCCCACTTAAATGGCAGCAGGTTGTAATTCAGACATGATTTGGTGCCATGTTGAAGTTCACAGGAAAAAAAAATTGGGAGTATTAATTGGATTTTAGCTGCAAATTTCTAATTGCCGTTCTTTCATAAGAATCTCCTCAACTACTGCACCTTCTCCATTTATTTGTTTGTTTTTTACTATCTGCTTTTTTCCTTTTGGTTTTCTTAAAGATATGTATTCAATACACAGATATCAGGAAATACTTCTGAAGTAGTGTAAAAGATATATCTGAACTAATTGACTTAGAATTTTAGAAGTACCTCTTTTGCAGTTAACTTGACATTTTTTGTTCTGGGGAATAATACATGTTTTCTCAGTCTTGTCCTCTGCCTCCAAAGCCTGATTTCTTTATGCAGTTCCTCAGGTTTATTTGAAATGGGAGGAAGGTGACAGCCAAAAGATTCAGTATTGTTTAAGATCAATTTAACTTTGTAAAATGTTGCTTATGATGTAAGGACTGCTATAAACTAGTACCTATTACTTTATATTTTTTCTTCCAGAAAAGACCAGTTTCCAATGATAAGCTGAAAGAATTGTTATAATCACAAATTCATAATAGAAGACAGGCAATTTATTGGAGCAGATTAATTACTGTTATGTCCAATGTTGTAATCATATTGTTGTGGTCACTGTGGTCTGGTCCTGTGAGAAAGGCAAGGCTTGTAGAGAAATACATTAAAGAAATGGAAGAACTTTCAGGCACATGTTCCCTTCATCTGGACAGAATTATATTTGCCAGGAATCTTCTTTTTTCCCTTATCATCTGATTCATAAAAGATAGTGCTTTTCCTGTATCCTGTTGAAGAGAGAGTTACAAACTGCATTTGGGATGGCTGGGTCAATCCTGGCACTAGGTAGTGAAGATTGATGTTCATGTTGTGTTGTCTTTTCAGAACCACCATATCAAATGTTCAGTTTACTGGTAAAAGGATGTATTCTTTCATTTCTCAGACAGTAGATGCTGAATTTCAGTGTGTGCTGTAATTCTGACACTCATTTTTATGCATTTATCAAGGTAATTACATTTTATAATTGTCACTGCTTATGGACTCTATTGGTAGGTTTGCTTGTGAAGCAAAAAGCAGTGGCGCGGCAGGATTCTTTCAGAAACATTAGAGGGGCAAACAATTACGGTGATGACACAAAGTTCATAAGTATTTTATTTCATTTCAAAACTCATTCTTTTGTAGTCTGTCTTTTATACTTCATCTTCTTGTAAGTCTGGAACAAAATGGATGAAATAATTATGTCCTGTAAAAGAAGGCCAAGTTTTACCTTAATGTGAGACTTTTCTCATATATGCCAAACAAGTTCTCCATTTCCAAGGTCAAAATCAACTAGATTCCTGTGTCTCTGAAATACTTTTTTTCTTTTTGAGCCACCTTGCTGTGCTCTGGATGGCGTCTCCTGTTCGCTCTTTCAGTTCATTCGCTTCAGTTGGTCTTTATCAAACTCTGTGTGGTTCCCTGCCCCCCCGCCCCCCAATCTTTCTCAATTGTTTTTCTCTGAACCACAACTTGCCCTTTTCCACCACTAATGATACTTTTCCTTCTGACTTGCTCCTTTTGTGAACACTGGCCTATTCAACTGCTGAATTTCTCCGTTGCTCCCAGCTTGACCTTTCTTCATTCTGTTGACTTCATGGTTTCAAATTTTCTCCTGCTTTTACTCCCTCTCTTTTTGAGCTGCTCCTCTTGTCTTTTCCCTGGTACTGTATTTCTCCATCTTAGTGTGTCCCACCCTTCCTGTTCATGTTAGCTACCTCTCATTTTGTCACTTTTGGCAAAATCAAACACCTTTGTAAAGAAGTTTCCAATAGTATTGTATTTTCCTTTTTTTTCCCTTTGGAAATAGTTTCTCTGATTCTGCCCCCTTTTCAGTAATCATTTGCTATCTGAGGTGTTACAGATTCATAGATTAGTGGCAATAAAGGCACTGAGTCAAAACAGTTATTCTCAATAATTAAAATAAATGATAAATTAAAAAAATATATCTTGAAAATAATTCATGACTACAGAATTTTTCATGTCAATGTCCTTTTCTCCCAGACCTAAAACAAAAAATCATCAGTGAAAACTGATGAAACTTGTGATGGATTTGTTTTTCTCTTGGTTGCCTGACTGCTGCTGAATTTCAGGCAGGCTGCAGCTGAACTCACAGTGTATTAAACACTACAGATCCCACTGTGGGAAAGAAACGTTTTGCCCCATCAGTGGGGAAAAACCCTTAACTGGAGTTAGTGCCAGTCTAGATGCCAGGTAATTAACATGGTAGAAAACCTGTGACTTTGGGGCCAATCCAGAGGTATGCAGTTATCACACTTTCGCTCTTAGTATTGGAAAAGCCTTTGCCACGGGACGTTGCAGACACTTGGTGAAAGGTGGAAAGGTGCTCCACAGTTTCAGTTTGCAGTGGTGTGGATGGAGTAGTCTTCTGACTGCTCTCCTCTGGCCATGGCATGTTCAGAAATGTCGTAGCTCTACCCTCCTGAGGAATATGGGTAATGTGAGCCAGCGGTAGGGATGACACGGGCTCAATTGTCCTTGGATCTGGTGTGATGATGTAAACCTGATTACCTGGTGAAACCAGACCACGGTACATCCAGTGGTCTCAGGACTTGCAAAACATGATTCAGGAAGTTGAAGACTGATGTATGTTGGGATTGTTTGTTTGTTTGTTTTTATAAATAGCTTATTCCAAATTTCAAGGCTTTGGGTATTTTTGGATTTCTTTTTTCCTCAGATTCCCTTTACCCACTCCCAAAGTTTTCTTCAGTTGCATTTCTTTCCTTACTATCTGCTGTCTCTTCCCCACCCCTGCACTTCCTTCCCAGAGTTCGCTTTCCTGGTGTTTCTTATTTTGGACTGAAAATTGCTGTGGTATCTATATAAAATCTTTCTGTTTTTTTTTCTGAAGCTCTATCAGTGAGTTTTGTTTCTTATCCTCTAAGTTCTACTCTTTGTGACTTCTTCCTTGCTTCTCCCTACTGCCTGTTAAAGCAAAGTCATTGTGTTTTAAATACACATTATCACTGTCTTTTGAATGTTCAGACCCTTTTCTGAAATGGATAAGTCATTTCTTTGGTAATGAAACAGTGATGCCACTCTGCTTCTTCCCCCTCTCTACAATACCCAGTAAAGTTAAAACAGAGAGAGAAATGGAAAAGACCTTGTGATAGCAGAAGTGGGTAATGGCATTGCTTTGGTTGCCATAGAGATGAAGTTGCTCATTTTGGCATGGGGCATGCGAGTATCAAGAGACTGAAGTAATGACATCTAATTAAAATATCTTATGGGTTTTCTGAAAGTGGGCAAAAGATTCTCAGGTTTATTCTCAGCTATCTGTTGGGGTTGGGTTTTTTTGTCTGCTCTCTTAACCTCCCTGATTGACCTGTTTGCAAAAAACATTCTGTGCCCAGCTGCTGCTTTCCAGTTGGCCTCAGCCCCGAGGGTAAAGTTCACTGTTTAATTCCACAAGTGCTATGGACAATGCGTATTATAAAGGTACACAGAAGACTGTTGTACTTGCCCTGCGAGTGTTAATGGAACGGGTGTATTTGTCAAGAGGGGGAAATACAGCTACCCCTGTGTAGAAATCAAGCACACTGATGGACTGGATGGAGAAAAAGGCTATAAGAAAAAGAATGTATTAGGAAAAGAACATTTTTAGTTACATTGATTCCCTCCTGGTCTATAGGTTATATATACTTGGTGAAGAATAACACTACAATTTTAATTTTACAGTATCACTTTTAAATGACAGCTAAAGCCTTGCATAAAAAAAAAATCACAGATTGGAAATCACTTTGCTTGTATGATGCCTTGTAAAGCATTCAATTTCTTATTTACTGCATTGATTCTCATTTACTGCTACTGTAGCTTTTGCAGAATTTCTCATACTTTGAGATATTAATCTATTTAAGAACCTGGTAGGATTGCATTAGAAATGTGTTTCATGGTAGAGATGATGGCTATTAATTTGTGGGACCAGCCTCTGAAATACATTTTTCTGTTGATTTCGACATTTGGGCATGTTTTTACTTGTACCTGAGGGTACGTCTTTTCAGAATGTGATTTTTCTTTTCTTCATGACAATATTGCTTATAGAATCTTATCTTTACTTATATTACTTACAGATAACTTACAGATATTTAACTGTATTTCATTTATTTGTACATTTGAATCTCATTATTCTTGTCAACAGAGGGAACCTTAGGAAACAATTATGGATATGGTCTTAACGTAATGATATTAAAGTAAGCATTGATTTTTCTAATTGAATCTACTCAGAAAGCAATGTGAATGGAAGGAGCATTTTCACTTTCTGAATACTCTTTTTTTTTTTTGCTTCTGTGCTTATGATTTAGAGTATTAATTGCAACAATCTTTATTTAAAGCCCTGTTATTTCTCTGCTTGAATACATGGTATTTGCTGTACTTAATTTAAAAAAAAAAGAAAATAGGCTCCTAGCTGTCTGCTACTGTTGCGTGCAACTACCAGAAATACAAAAAGTCCAAAATTGGGCTGAGTGACTGAACAAAGTGTGAGATTTGCCAGAGCACATTACTCATTCTTTAGCATCAGCCTGCACCAGTGAAGGCCAGGGAACACCAACATAGAGTTTTCCTGTAAATCTCCTACCAGAGCTACATAAATAAGTCTCTGAGCTGCTTTGTAATTACAGGCGCTTTAAACCGTGAGAGTGCTTCCTATGGAAGTAACTAATGTTTAGGCACTTTTAAATTCCATTGGCAGTTGAGGAAATAACTTGTTATTTAGGTCATGGAGCATTTTTCTCCCTTACTTTGTACCCATTGCAACAAATACGGCTTCCCCTCTATTCAGTATTACTTTTTACTGTTGCTGAAAAGACACTTTTATGCCTTGCATTTGTTGTAGGTAATGGCAGGGGGCAACGGGGACTAATGTTTTGAGTCTAATTGCAAGTGATTGCTTTTTCATTTTTCCTTACATGTCATTGTTTAAATTCTGCTCTTTTGACATGTTTTGTCCTAAAGCACTGCCTGTTTACAATTCAGTTCTTCAATTAGCTTAAGGCCCAGCTAAGCAAATCCTGTTCTGTGTTAGTAAATGTCTTCTTGACATATATTGCAGGAGGAATCTGATGGATATGACATCTACATCACTAGAGCTGCAATGATGAGAAATAATCTATATCTTGTCAGCTTATGGTAGAATCAGACCTCTCTTTTAGTGGAACGAAACAGTAGCTGTTTTCCACTACAAGTAGCAGATACTTTGTTGTTGTTGTTGGGTTTTTTTTAGGGTGTTTTTTGTTTTGCTTTGTTTTGGGTTTTTTGAGGGTGGTGCTGTGTGGGTTTGTTGTTGTTTTGTTGGTTTTTTTAATTTACTGAATGCAAAGCAAGTCTCTCCCACAATCTGAATTTGTAAAATAAGTTGTAATCGTTAAAAAATTTATCTTCAGTGTTTGGATTCAAAAGCATGAGGAGGTAAACATAAATATTTCTCAGACTCCGAAGGCTAATTTCTAGTCTTTGTTTCATCCATCCAGATGTTTTGGATTTACTGGGTCTACACTGAAAACTATGGGTGAATTTGGCCCAGAAACTACATGACTTAATCATAGAGAGTTGTGTAATCTTATGAGAGAGAAAATTTTCTTTATAGTTGTAATAGTCCCTGAGCTGTCCAGTGGTTCCCAAACTAGCAGTCAGGAGAACTGCTGGCACTGGCTTTTCTTTTCATTTCCAGTGAGCAGGAAAGGAGCAAATGAGCAGTGAAGATAAAGACCTTTTCTTCCAAGAGACCTCTTTGATCTGTGGTGGCTATCCCAGCGTATCTCCTCACGAGGATGCCAGGATGAAGATTCCTTTTTTTCCTGTTTCTTTAGTGTACAAAATACAAGCAGAAGATGGTAAGAAGCATTAATCCTGGAGTACAAGTGTTCCAATAGTATTAGTGTAGCCATTAATGTCTTTGTAGACAAGCCTGAGAAGAGAGTTAAAGCAGTCTGTATTCTCCTAATTTTCTTTTAGAAGTTCAGAACACTCATTACCACACCCAAGGCAAAGTTCAAGTTGAGGGATACATCACTGTTATCATTTTTAGATATTGACCATCATCACTGTGGGGATGAGGCAAAGGTTCAGGTGTATCAGGAGAGGTGAGGTGCTGTCTACTGAGATGTGACCTTGCTACCAAGTGGTGTGAGAAGCTGCTTGGAGCTCCAACAGCACCAGTATAGGGGAGGGACAGGCCCTACCGAGCTTGGTGGAAAGTCTCTTGAGGCCTCCCTCCCTTTGATACGTATCACCCTCAGAATTTGCAGTAGGTTGTTCATCTGTTACAGCCACAGACTTTGGTGATTGGGAATGCTTGCTGTGAGGTGAAGTAAGATGAACGGCATGCTGCCTCCCATCCAGAGTTTGGGGGTATTTAGCATGTATGGTCATTCTTGACTTTCTTTTTTTGTTTCTGTCATCACTGGAGACATGTTTTGGGGGATAGAAATTACAGTGGTCTGAAGAAGAAGGAAGCTGCTGACAGCTTTACTATCCTTTTTAATTGCTGTTATTTTCTGCTAGCAATGTTGCTTTTCTAAAAGTATTTCTGTGGGCAGTGAGATTCTGAAAATCACACTCTGAGTGTTTAAAAGGTGCTGTATTTTGTTGGTTAATATTTCTTACTACTTTTTTACAAAAATTGTGCCAACGCAGAACTTTCTTCGCTTTTTTTGAGCGTATACTACCCTGCAATAGTCCCTACGGTGCTTTCTAGTTGACATTCTGATTTGTGCACTATTGCTAGTTCTGTAAGAATATTGGAACCTCAACAGTAACAACCTGAATTTTAAAATATTTTTCCACACTCATGTATGGGCAAAACAAGATTACTGCTTTATAAAGAAATGGCAAATTACTCACGATTGTCAATCATGGGAGCATTCTTAAAACTTGCATGACAAATTTGGTTATACTGAGGGCATGCATTTTTTCAAGGTTTTCATGTTTTGAGAAAGAAGTCTTCTGAAGCTAAGTATGTTTGTAATATATACCATGTGTGGAGCATTGTCCTTTATTCTTAATTATACTCTGCAGGTTGCTGATTACATGTACCTTTTGAGTATATCCTTTGGCATCCACAAGCATAAACAAAGCTGCAGACACTGTGTTATCCTCTACCAGCAGCGTGATGTGTTTGTGAATTAATGAAGTACCTGTGGGTTCTACATGGGTTTTCCTATCGTTGGAAAGGCAATTTATTCCTTTAATGAGACTAGAGATTAAGAATTGAACCAAAGAGAAAATGTGGGTTGATACAAGAGCCTAAAATAAATCAAATTACTGGTCTTTTTAGTTGGAGGTTTTAAAGGAACAGATTTAATAGCTTATGAGCTGTATGCTTTCTTTTGACAGCTGAACTGTTGGGAGTGATTGGTTTCTTATGATTATAACCTCTAAGGAATACTGTGCCCTTTGTTTTTTAGTAGCTCAGAAACCAGTGAACTAAAAAAGAAGTCAGCTCCATAAGTGAGAATGTGTGATCTAGGAAAGAGCATATGAAGATTCTGTGGTTTAGAAATTATCAAGTTGTGGGAAGGAGAAACCACCAACTTTTCAAGTGGCATAGAAAGATTCACAGCAGGAAGGATATTTTGCAGCCATATCCTACTGCTAGTGAAATCTTTAGCAAAGTTAGGTGTACAGTCGCACAGAAGTTTAACTAGGGAAACCAAGCACAGCTCCCAGATGCATCCTAGAAATAATCAGGTGTTGGTTGATGGACCTGACTTCTCTCTCACTTCTGTCTACTATGCTTATCCTTTGCCACTTTGCGCTTTTTCACATCCTGAAGGGAATTTTGTCTTGCTACAGGGTGCATCTTGTTGCATGGGCGCTTACCTCTCCCAGCTTCTTGAGGCATATGGGCCTTTCCTTCTTCCTCTTCTCCACATCTCCCTGCTTGAGAAGGGGCGGTTCAGAGCCACCTGCTCCTATCAGGTGTTCACACAGTCCACGGCAATAGAGGAGAAAAGTAGTTGAGGCTGTGTGTAGGAAGGAGAAGGGACCCTCTCAAGACTTTGGTATGTGTTTCATAGGCATGGCTGCAGGCTCTGAAGAAACAGATGGTGGAAGGCAGCCCCTTTTAGCCCCAAGTGTCTGAGCAGGACAGGGACTCCTGAGTTATCTGGAACCAGTTAGGCATGCTCATGGATTTTGCTCCTCTTAGCCCTGTTTGGAGGTACAGCAGGGAGTCAGCCATGGTCCCGGTCTCCTTTGTAGTTGCAGAGGAAATTGGTGGCTGGAGATAACGTTTCTGAAGATCCAGACCAGAGCAGGCTGCATGTCTGGTGCTTGACTGTAACCACGCGAGGAAGTCTTTCAGCATCAGAGTGAAATGAAACACAGGTCAGAGACTACAGGGTCAAAAGACATAAACCGCAAAGTTAGCTTGAAATTCCAGGTCAAGAGTTTTTCCTCCTTTCATTAAATAGAGCAAAAGGCATTTCTGATTACCAGTGATGCTGATAATGCAGTAGCGTCTAGAGATCAGGATCCTTTTGTACTTGGCCTTGCACTGGCTGCCCATGCTCTGAAGAACTTTCTTAGCATTGAGACTGGTGCATGTAAACATTCATACTCTTACTATGCCTTTTGTGTGAGTAACCTGTGGCTTATGTTTTTTTAAAAAAACACTGAAGATCTTACTATCTGGATGTTTTGACTCTCTTTTCAAATTATTCTTTTATACATAATAAAAAACTTGATCATATGCAGGGTAAATAAAACCATGTCTGCTCCAGAGCCCACTGTCTCATAACCAAAGCCATCCTGGAAGGGCAAGGGATGTTCCCCTTGAGACCATTCTCTCCCTCCTTCCTTACTGCCACCTTGTAGCTTTGTCTCCCTGTCAGTGGCTTCACTACTTCTTCATCTCATCCTCCTGTTCTCTTCTTGCCCAGGAGCTCCCTGTGTGCCAGGACATCAGCATCTGCCATTATTGGAATTTAAGTCCTTTTTTAGCCTCTTTTGCCCACCCACCTCCAACATGGACTTGCTGTTTGTCTGTAAAATAAAATCAGATTTTGTTTGTCTCTTGACTGGTTTAATTTGCTGTCTTCGAAGATCTGACTGATTTAACTTTCTAAATCATTCAGCAGTCTTATCCTCTTTAGGTTTTTTTTAGTAGTCTAAACTAAATAATAATAGTGTAGTACATTTGCAATCAAAATACAGCGTATTAATTTCTTGAAATCACCCTTGCCCTTGCCATCCTGTCTTGCATTTAACAGTATATTTTTTCTGCTGTTATGAGTTGAGTGTTTTGGTTCCATCTGAATTAAAACCATAGAACTTTCCTTTCTCAGACAGTGGAGACTTTATTTACATTGTTCAGGCATGTACATTGGTTCATCTCTATGAATTTACCATTTGTTACCTGTCCATGTCTGTCTGCAAAGTAACATTCTTGACGAGACTGCAACTTAGTGGCAGTTTGCCATGTAGCCTTAGTTTTTCTTGGAACATTTCGTTTAGGAAGAGGACTAATTAGCGCGTAAACATTATTTAGCAGAAGAACTCCAATTAGCACTGTTTGGCCTGGCTTCAGTGATAAACAAAGTTAGATGCACGTCAGTGTTTGTCCTAACAGTTTATAAAGTCTATTTTGTGGTCCTGGGGGACCGCACACACCAGATACATTAAATAGTCATTGCAGTCAAGGCCATGAGAAAAAGCTTACTGTGTCAAGCCTGATAGGCTGTGCATGATACATTAGTGGGCTCATTTGGAAGCCTTTCATTAATCTTAATTATTCTGTGATACTAACTAAATCTTTCCAAAGTATGTCTTTTTCTTACTATTTTCTATCTGCTACCACATGAAACAAAAAGATGACAAACACACTCTTCAATTATTCTAAAATAATGGAATTTTGGTTTTCAATGTATATGTAGTTGTCATCGTTGTATTTTCCTCATTTTCTTAAAGCCTAAAACTAAGCTAGATTTTTATCAGTACAAGTATAGGCAAGCTTCTTGCCCCAAGAAAATCACTATCCTCATTTTGGCCTGACAAAATTAATACTGATAAACAGGTGGTAAAAGGTTAGACTACCCTTACAATGATATTGTGAGTAGCCAAGTGTAGTAATGTATGCATGCTTTGGTAGTTCTTAAGGTAGGGGTGCCTGTTCAGCTGTGGCAGGCTTACCTATAAGACACTTAAAGGACACTTAAGACTAGAAAGTTAGTTGTTGAAGTGTGAAATAACGATTTCTCCTTTCCTGCTCCAAATCCTTTAGTCACATTTGGTTTTTTTGGTTGTTTTTTTTGTTTGGTTTTTTTCATGTGTTTTTGTTTGTTTGCTTGTTTTGTTGTTGTCCTATAAATTCCTATAGCCTGTAATGGAGCTGGGGAGTTAGAGAAGGCGGGTACCTTCATGTGCCAGTCCTTTGTGTTATGACTTCTAATTTATGAGACAGGCAAAATGGAACTGTGGTTGAATCTGGTAGTGGCATCATTAGATTATATTCAGTATTAGATGACTGAAGTAAATAAAAAATATTTTATGTATACTAAAAATACTTAAACTAATTGAATTTATCCTAACTGTGTGAGAGAAGGAAGCAGGGACGAAGCTCTTAACGTTTTGCTGGATCAGCTGTATTTGTATTTCAGAAGTTGCTCTAAGTAAGGGAACCAAATAGGACAGGTCTATTCTTAGCTGTATAGTGGTTTGAAAAACTCCTTTATTTCTGACAGCCGTACACACACCACAGAAACAGCCCAGATGAACAGAGCTCTGATCTTAAAAATCAGGATTTTCTACTGGAAATATTTCCAACCATTTGAAAGGCATTAGTAAAAAATCTAATTCTGCTTTTCCCAATTAGTCAAATGAGAATTAACAGATAAAAATAAAGTAAAACTGTTTCTTTTACCTTCCTCCTTTAGACAATGAGACAGATCCAAAACTTACAGGCACACATGCAAGGGTGGTCTGTTCTTCATGCTGGAACTCTAGATTGCATGTATTTTACTTGCCATTAAACAATGCAGGATGTAAAGCTGCCCATTTACTCAGCCCTGTGTGGTTAACTAAGAGACTGAAATTGCCCACTCACCAGGAGAGAAGGGAAGCTACCCTAATGTTTAACTGCTTATTGCCCTTTACCATCCTCCGTGCTCCACTGTGCCAGTTTCCTTGTGTATGAAATCAGTTCTTTGTGGCTGACATTCTTGATGCTCCAGCTGCAGAAGGATCCTGTGTTCCTCAAATTAAGTTTGTTCCAAGTTTTTTTAATACTAGTTGCAGAAAAATCTTCACCCAAGAATAAACACCAAATTCTACCATTGAAACCAAATTGTTGCCAAAGAGGATGGGACATGATGGGTGCCTCTTAGGACATGGTTTAAGTTACTTGTTAGATTTAACTAAACATATTCATATTTTCTACATTTGTTTTCCCTTTTGTGAGCATTTTACTATAATTTTAGTATTTTTTAAGTTACCACTATATCTTCTCATTCCCCAATGCTCTTTCATTGTCTCCCTCTTTCCTTTCTCCTCCTCTCATAACTCTCCTCACAAACTACTAATAATTAATGTGTGACAACAGGCCAGACTTCAGTTTAACAGAGTTTTGTGTCTGATACTTCACTTAGACATTTGGGAAATTAACAAGTGAATAGTGCCCAGGTCCTACGGAAGGTGTTGCTTCTCAGAAGTTCTTTGTCTCCTAAAAATTGATTAAATCAATTAGTTTTTGATTATGTTAATTAGAAGACAATAGTCTCTTCCTACCTGCCACCATGTGAAGATACTTCATAGTAGTAGCAGTGTACCAATTAAAATTCTTTATTTGGTGGACAGTAGTGAAGGAGACCTCTCTGAGTTTGGCAACAGCATATCTAAAAAGCAGTCTTTCAATATATGCCATGTTAAAAGATGCACAGAAATTTATTTTATTTTAGATCTCCAAATTTCCTAAATATTTACATTTGTAAATTTAGTTCTCACTTGCAGAAAACTGATAGTGTTTCATTAATTCCAAGTTCGGTCAAAGTTTTTGTTTATTTCTTTTTTTAAATTACAAGGGAACACCCTTGGGAAATATTGCAAAGACTAGGTTAAAAATGAGCTGTGATAATTAAGTTCTCATATAAGTTAGGAACTGGTTGATGGCAAGGTAAGTTGATACAAATTGGTCCCACAGTAGAAAGTAGATTACTAACTACTTAACTTTTCTAAAGTTCTGCTTACTTTCTCTCCTGCCTTGAAAACTTTATTTGGGTTCTGAAACCAAGTGCACCCCTTATTTAATTCCAGCACATGCCAACTTAGTGTTGTGTTCTCCTGCAAGTTTTACAGAGATTGCAGGTGTTCTTTGTTCTGGAAAAGCTCTTGCAGTCTTAACTGTTCAGAAGCTGCTGCGTGACTGTATTCTGGAATATACCTTTACGAGAAAGTAAATCTGAGTAGCAGAAAAGATAGAAACCGCTAGTGGAAAGTATGTGAGCGGATAGATGTAGAGTGGTACCTAGAGATGTACATGGTACTCTCCACCAAAATATCTGTGGAGGTCACAGTCGTCAATGGTTTGTATACAGCTAAGAAACAGGTGAAACAGGGAGCAGCTGTGGTAGGACAGGTTAAATGCACATGCTCGAAACCATATGGGAAACTAAAAGTGAGCTAGGAGTTAGATCCATGTTTCTTTAGGTCCAGTAACCCATTTTGCTTAGCTACCCTTTTATGCTTCCCACGCCCCATTATTTTTTTTTCTTAAATGAGCTGTAGAACAGGGCTCTAGTGAATTGAGCAGCAACTCATTTCCTTCGCGATCACCAGGAAATACGCTGAGTAATTAAGGGTGGCTGGATGGGAAAGGGTCTTTCATTTCACTGAGATACAAAGGTTCCCAGGCCTTCCTGGCTTTTCAGCAGCCTACCAGGTGGTCTAACTTGGAGCTCAGTTCCCCATGTTCCTATGTCCATGGCAGCAGCAGATTTGAGGAAACAGGACTGAAGGCCTGAAGGATTTAATTTATTTTTAAAAATCTCTTTCATCACTTAACAGTTCTTTGTAAATCTGTTTGTTTCCTGTCTACTTCTCCATTATCTGGACCAAGAACAGAGTCAAAGATCTTTCACCAGCAGTGTATAGATGCTCGCAGAGTGGTTCCTTATTAAGAAGCAATATCTCTTAGTAATCCTTGAATTATTAATGTAAGTATTAATAAGTACACCATATATTTTAAGAGAATCAAAGGGAAGTTGACCATCTGCTCATCCTGTATTACAAAGAGATACTTAATGGCTGGTTGGTTTTTTTTTTCAAATATTGACCTAAAAATGTAATATGTCCCCAGCAATGCAAGTTACATTTGACAGCAAGTTGCAGCTTGTTGAAATGCATGTGGAAACATGACTTTGGCTTGAAACTGATACAAGAGATTTACACGATAAAAACAACTGAAAACTTCAAGTTCTAACAAATACCATTTTTAAATAATGCACCCTAAGTAGATATTATTATTTATTGAAAACTCTTTCACTATTAGAGTCTGTTTTGCCATTTACTTCTGTAAGATCTGAATAACAGTGCCAATGCTATTAGCTAGGAGAAAAAAAAACACAACTATTTTCTATTCCGGAAAGATATTTTTTTTCATTGCTAATTTATCCAAAGGGAAAGAAAGTGAACTACACACATATTCATATCTAATAAGTAATTTGACTTGAACTTCTAGTTTCTTACCTCCATTGCTGAAAACTCACTATCTTTTTTTAAGAGGGACCTCACAGTCATAACAGATGCTAAATTTGTTGAGTTTTTTTAATTTGTTGATAGTGCCATGGATTTATTTATTTATTGTTGGGGGTTTTTGTGTGTGTTTGTGTGGACACGTGAGTGATCTCAATTCTGTCTCTCCTTTCCTTCTTAATTCCTTCTCTTATTTTAACATTCATGCCGTGACAGTGTTTTCACCACAGTTGTGAACTCTGAAGTTCATTGCCAAATAATGCTATTCTAAATGGTAATTCTTTTCTGAGCAGTAGTATAATTTCTGTGTCCTTCAACTCCGTGGCTCTTAAGTGCACTGTGATCTGTAAGACTCGTCAGAGGATTATGGAACAAGAATTGCTAATCTAGGGTTTGCCCTTCCTGGCTCTGTGGTTTAGGCTAAGCAATGTTTCTGCCTGTAAGAGAAAGCCAACTCGAGTGTCTCAACAAAGTGGGGAAGGGATTAATTAACTACATACACAAATTATTGTACGGATGCTAGAAATGTTTGATCAAGATTTTTAGATAGTGTAATTCGGTACAGTTCAGCTGAACAAAACAGAAGCTCAAACATAAGTGGAGGATAATTTGATGTTACAGTTACATTTTATGTTACAGTTCACAATTTGTTTTGAACTGTTTGGTACACCATCATAAAAGTTTGTGTTTTGTTACAAGAAAGATGTAATTGAGGGAAATATGTCTGAAAATTTTGTAGCTCTGTAAAATGCATGGGAACAATTCACTAGTAATTCACTATCAAAATACACACCAGGTTTCAAAGGTTGCCTGCACCTGTTTTGACATCCAACTAGGATTTTCCTTCAAAAAGCAAGAAGTACGGTCTGTTACCTAGCATTATAAAAATCTTGTATTCATTTGAAAAGATCCAACTCATCATAGAGATTGCTGTTTTATTAGGTATGAGGAAAATATTTCATCAGCCTTCACAAATGACAGCAGGGAATTTCAAACGCAGTTCCCAAAAGGTCTCCACTGCCTGGGACATCAAAATGCTTTGCCAGCAAAGCTCTGATGCAGTCTGCTAGAAATCCTGGCCTAGAAAAATGTTTGTATATTTTAATTTGCCACTTTTATTTTTAGTACATACTCTAGTTTATATTAATATTATTTGTTAGTTGAAGCCAAGAGCAGAAAACAGGAACAATATGGAATCCTCTGTAGCTATTGTGAAGGTTTGATAGCATTAGACACAGGGAAAGCTCTCCTCCCAATGTAGTGTTAATGTCACTGAAACACCCGATTTTTGCATAATCTTATGTTTTAGAGAGCAAAGGAGAGAGAAGGGGGTTCTATATACATGTGCACATCATAAATGTCAGTCTGGTTTATTCTTTTAGAATTAATGCATTTGGAACTGCAACTTCTGCAAAAAGCATTAGCCTGTGTGAATGTTCTTGCCAATGCAACATTTGCATGATTGATGAAAGATGTCTTGGTCATGCAAGCCCTTGAGGAACACAGTACAAATAGCAGTAATTTCTTTTAATACTTACTCTTTCAGAGATTTTGCAGGTAAATTGTTGAATTAAGTGGAATTTTAAAGACGTCGTCTTTTAACCACAGTGGTAAAGGGTATTGCATTTCCTTCTCATGTGTTCCTGTTTGAGACAGACAAAGCAGATGTTTGGCTTGGAAGCAGGCTTTATTTGACCTGGTGGCAGGAAGTACTGAGAGATTTGCTATTGACATTTAATCCTTGGTGTTTCTGTAGACCATTTTTTTTTCTTTATTTATCTCTCTCTTCTTTTTTTTTTTTTGTTGCTTGCTTGAATCTATGTAAAATGAACTGAAGTCATTATACGTATTTGGCAAGGGAGCTGAAAATACAGTATTCTGTTTCTTATACTCCTGACAGTTTTACTCATAAATCCCAGTCCCCTGATTCCTCTGATCAGAGTGAGATTTTTTTTTTATGCAGGTGTTTAAAACATGAAATTAGAAGTTTCCCCCAAAGCTGTACATCTGATCTTCATCACTGCAACGATCCAACTAAAGGCCCTGTCCTCCCAATCATTCTGTCTCAGGAAAGTTTCTTCTTGCATCTGGTCCATACTTTGTGATATTAATCTGTTAAAAAAAATAAAGACAATAAAAAGTAGGAGAAAAAAAGCAGCTGAGACAACTGAGCTGCGAAGGCAATCAAGCTGATTTACATGAAAATACTGAAACAAATTACTGTTTTAGTAAACTGATAATTTGTCTGTAAAACCTTTAGGATGGAAGTTTTCATGTACAAAATTTATTTTGCTGAGATTTTTGCTGCAAAAGTCTTAAGTGTGAGTAAAAGAGCTTGACCTGTTTTTCAGTACTTGTGCGTTCAGTCTGTCGAGGTACTATGGGTCTGGGTAAGTTAGATTTAGAAAAGAAATCATGTTTTTTAAAACAATGTGCTTTTGCAGTATATTTGAGTAACTTGTTGCATTTCTGTGTAAGCTCTACTTTCCCTTCTGAGTAATAAGATACTGGAGAGAGGGCAGAATGCAAACTCATGGAACAATTCAGCTAATTCACTTAATTTGTGTTGATACCTGAAGTATTTGGTTGTTAGATGGGAAGGTTTGAATGCTGTAGTGAACTTTGTTTAAAAAATCTGATGCTCCACAGAGGTGCAGCGGGGGACAAACGGGATCTTGCTTTTTGCTTCATTGCTTTTGTTGACTGTGTTGAGAGGAGATGCAAAAGGGAATACAGAAAAGGAAGAGAGGATGATAGGGCTACACCTCACCTGCATGAGAAGTGTAAATGCTGCTTGGACCTTGAGCTGAATACCCAAAGGGTGATAGGCACAGTGCTACTGCCTCAAGTGCAAGACCTGCATTTCTAAGGACACTTCTTACTGAGAGAGAACCCGGCTGCTTCTGGGGCAGAATAGGGCCTTAAAGCTGCTGCAGCTTGAACTTTGCCTCACATGGGGTATGTGAGGGCTGCTTATATTGTAATATGAATGCTTTAGAACCAGAATATAGCTCCTGCTATTAGACAGTCAACAAAAATTTAATATGCCTTTTGTTCTTAGGGGATAAAATCTTAACAACCAGTGGTTTCCCGTTTAGTTTGAATATAGCTTAATTTACCAGCTTGCCTTTCAAGATGGTCCTGGATTTACCACCTGAGCCACAACTTCCTTAACGTCATGCCAGAATAGTTTTAAGTGTAGGATATATTCAAATAATGTGGAAAATGTGTCCAAGAGAATGAGTATGTGATAGCTCTCAGGTTACAGCGTGCAGCAGAGTCTGTAAGAGAGTGACATGTATTAGCCATTAACACTTTGCAGAATTTAGTCCTGCAAAAACAGTTATACACTAGAAAGAAGAGTACTAAAAGAAAGCGAATGACTTTTTTTTTTCCTTACTAGTTCTATTTTTCACCCTTTCTGGTTGATTCTTAAAATCTGGGCACTCTATTTTAAAGGAGAGCTTATCTATATAACCATGCAATTTTGTTATTATATAGTAACTGTATGGTTACCACCAGTCAGTAGAAGTAGTTCTTCCACAACAGTTGTAGTTGTTATTGGGTGGCGCTGAAGGAGGAGTGGTTTTTAAAAGCCTTCTGAAAAAACAGAAGAAATAGTGAACCATCAAGCATCTAGGTGAGTAGTACTGGGAACGTGAAGAGCTCCTCTCCTTTAGAGCAGAAGGCTTCAAGCAGTACACTGTGAAATATAAGTATTTAAAATATAAAGACCTGAAACACAATGCTTCTCCTGCCTTCCCACAGCTGGAATATTTTTCATTTTGTATTTTAGTCCAAGGTCTTGTTTTTATTTAGGTAATCTTTATATCAGGTTTCAGGGTATGTTCCTGTACATAGTCTTTCCTAGTGCTGCCAGAAATGGTTTCCAATCCGTTGTTTTTAAAACTTTTCTAGGGTATCTATCAATTAAATGAAATTGCCTGAGGTCCAACAGATTTATGCATTAATGGCGTCAGAATTAGTTTTTGGAGCATTCTGAATTTCCGATATTCCCATTGTAGTCTCTAGACTGTAGTCTATCACCAGGCCTTTCTGTGCAGAAAGAGCTGCCAAAAATTCAGAATAGGAAAGAATTTTATGACTCAAGTTGTAGTCACATTGTTCACAGGCACATTGCCAAAGCCAGCCTGCTAGTGGCACACCAGTCCTCAGTGATGGTCCTCCAGTTTGGAGCAAGGATTGAAAGAGGAGAGGCTGCAGCTCACCTCTTCACTGAGCCTTTGCCTTTTGCAAAGCTCCATTTAAGGTTGACTTTTTTTCACAAAGTTAAAGAAAAACAAGTGAAAATCCCAAACCAACCAACTAAAAAAACAAGCACCAGGCATGTGTCTTATGTCTGCATGAGTAACTGGAGTGTCTTAAGAGCTTGCTGACCAATTGTGGTGTTTGGACTGGTGTCCCCTGAACTTTTTGCTCACTTGACCGCCAACCTCACTATAGCTGGAAAACTGCAGGATTGCTGCTTCCTCAAGAGTTCCCCTTTTTCTTCCAGCTTCTGGAATAGCTCTGCTCCCTGTGGCGAAAAAAAAAAAAATACTAAGGCAGAAGGCTCTCCTCCTCCATTACTCAACCAATAGATGACTGTGCCAGCAAGGAGAACTACCTTGTTCTTCAGAAATGAGGTTATCCATCTTTCCTTCCACTGCTGATCAGCTGTGCCAGGCCTGCCCACAGGTCCTGGTTGTTTGCACATAACTGGTTTGATGGGAGGAGATCTCAGTGGCTATAGCGCATCTGTTCTCTCATCAAAGAGTACATCTTTCTTGGCACAGATATACGACTGTTGATCTCCAAAGCAATTGGGACTAATGTGGGAGTCTCTGGGAGTACTGTAGTGTATGTGGGAGGTGGTGATGTCTAATGGGCAAGGCACTGGTCTGTGGAATAGAAGCATAAAATGAAAAATTAACTTTGTGATAAAAACTGTTGAGATCTACAGATGAAAAGCATCACACAAGCTAAATTAAAATAGTCATTAAGCTCTGTGGTGGGTCTGAAGTCCAGTCACTGGCTGCTCATATTGATTTGTGTTAGCTTCAGACTGTGGAAGTGATGCTCTATCCCAGCAGCAGGGCAGTTTAATTTTGGCAAGTGGGTTGTAAGTGCTGGATGCAGGTGTGCTCCAGCAGCCTGTGCAAAAAGGCACCTCTCCCACTGCAGCTACATCCTTGGCTGTGTCCCCATAGGTTTGAGGCTGTGCGGGGGGGACACGCTTGGTCACATTAAACCAATACTCACCAATTCGGTGGCTTACCTAGTGAGGGGTAAGCGAACTTCAGTGAGGAAAGGGATCACCATGTATTGAGAGAGGAAAAGCGCAGCCTGCTCGAGTGGTCTTCTGGCTGTGGTCCTAAACGTGCTGTTGAAAGCAGGTTGTACAGGGCAGAAGTGCTGTAGCTTGGGCCACACTGCTAGCATCTGCTTTACTCTGGGAGACCTAGGATAAATTTAAAGTAAATTTAAATTCTTTTAATCTGATTTTTATTGTAATTTCCTTTCTTTTCTGGTAAAACAAGTTAGTGCACTCTGATATTTTTATCTGCAGCATTAACACGAACAGTGATTGTTGCCAGTCCCGTAATTATTATTTTGTGATCCTTCGGAAGCCTGCTGTACTGAGGCATTCTCTTCCCGTTGCTTTGACACCTGGGAATTCAGGCTCCGATGATATTTTCCAGCAGATGTGACTATTGGGGCTTGTTTATTTTTAGCAGGGGATTGTGCACCTTGATCTCGGTGGGAAGCTTCCTGTCCTCATTGTCTTTTACAGCCGGTTGTAAAGGCAAGTGGCTTATAATGACCTACCCTTACTTCCTCTTGCCGGTTCCAAAAGACACAGGAATGTCATCATCAAATGTTATAATTTACTCAGGGACTTTCCGATGAGGACCTCACAGGTTTAACCTTTCCAAAAGCTGTGTTTATTCCAGACAGTAATAGTGTTGGTAGCTGGAGTGTTGAGGCTAGCAACTTAACCAGATTGTATCTGACAATCTCATTGATTTTTGTCCACTGAACAGTTTTTATTTTGGGGCAAACTAACCTGTGTTTTTCATTGAGCTGCATATTTTGATCACCTGATTCCATTATAATGAAATTTCTGGGGAAAACCATTTTTATTTTTAATTTTACATAAGAAAGTATGTGAAGTTCTAACTTTTCTGAAATAAATTTTAAATAATGGAGAAGGGGGAAAAATGTTCAGAAATGATTTATATTTCTTCATCATAAATGGCAGAAGCTACTTTTTCTAAAAATGTATTTTAAAACATTCTAAAATTTTAAGCTTTGTTTGTATATATGTGTGTGTGTGTGTGTGGATGTGGATGTATTGTGTCTGTGCTCCTGCACATCGCTGCCTGTTTGTTGTGTGCTTGTTTAGACTGGTGTGACAGACTGTGGAAAACCTTGTGTATCAGGTTGTAATGGGGCAGTTTTCTCTTTAATTTGTAAATACTGTAATATATAATGTATAATGTAGATGCAAACCGAGCTCTGCATTGTTGCTGAAAGTGGTACACTTCCAATTTTTGTTGAAGAAAAAAGCATTCATCAAGAAAGAGCTCTGATTTCAAGAACAGTACTTTCTTTTGCCTCTGCGAATGTTACTGTTGTGATGTTATTTTGTCTGTTTCCTGTTATATGAAAAACAGTTTAAGAAGCAGATTTCCATCTATTATATTCTTTAGAAAACAGACATGATGATCAAACTGATGGTTGGGTTTATTATATAGGGGTTTTGGAATAAAGCCAAAACTTGTGAATCATTTCATCTTGCTCATAGAACTTGTTTTGTCATTATAGGGAAAAGAATGTTTGTTTCCTAAATAGTCCATGTGGTAGATAGCGGAAACTGCATGCACAATACCTTTCCCCCAGGAAATCTTTTTTCCACTAATGATATACAGATTATATTTTTGGCAGGTCTTTTGAATTTTGGAAGAGGGACATGATACAAGTATCCCCTTTTAGCATTCTTTTGTTAACATTGAAAAAGAAAATAGACATGTCTGTTTCTTTGCAAAATAAGCAAATAACATGGGAGTGATACTGCTGTTGATGCTTGCTATGTGATATTTATTATTAGATAACATTGTGGGAAGAAATCACCCATTTAATTCTTCAGGATTGTTGTGGAATGCTCTTGGAGGAATGTGTGTGACCAAGGCTATACCGTGAAGCACTACTCCAGATTATACTGGAGGAACCTTTCCAGAAGAGGCTTAAACCTTGCTTAGCGGTCACTTTGTGGACATCAGTTATGATGGGAAGACCACTGACTGTTTTGGTACTTGCTTTGCCATTGCATTGGGTTGTGTGCTGATAATATTTTTAGTTGCATTTTTGAGAAAAGGCTTGGAGACCTTCGATTTTCCTTGCTAATCTTAAAAGAAAATGAAATGTGTTTGTTGTTTCAAACCCCTGTCCAGGATTACCTTCAGTGATTTGTTATGATTCCCAGTGTACATTTGATCTTGCAGAGTCCTGCAAAAAAATCCTAATTGCTATTTCACAAACATCACCACATCAGTAAGAAGCAAAGTGACCTCCACAGAATACCTGCAGTGTTTTTTGTTAGAGCAGAAGATTGTACAGAAGCCTCTCTTGTCCCAGGATAATTCTCAGTTAGGTTGCTCATTCCTTCCCTCACCAGGAGACGTCATGCCTAAACTGCGTTCTGTTGTCGATGTGGATGTTGCAGGACGTTTGGTTATGTAAAAAAAGTCAAGTCAAAAAATGTCTCTCATGCCATAGGAAAATTTTATTAATATTTTCCAGTACTCTGTAAACTCTTAGAGAGAGATGTTTTATTGTGCATTTGTCCCAGGAGTCACCTTTTTAATGGTTTAATCACTGGTGGGATGTAAATGGTTATTTCAATTATGTGTCCTACTGTTTGAATGCAGTTTGGCTTTGCCACACGTCAAGGATAGAATTCTGTATAACCAAAGGGCGATGCATCAGTCCTGTTGTTTTCCTGATTATTTACTTCCAACTGCAAGAAACCACATGAAATACATACTTGGGAACAAACTTCTTAAACCACAGTTTTTGCAGTAGGATGCTAAGCGTGTAGTAATGCTGCCTTATTTATCCTTAGCTGCTTCTTTGCTCACTGAATTCTGTGTTTGCTGCTTTAGCTATGGAATGGAAGCCAGGTTACCAAGCAGAGTAAGTCCTCCTATTCCCTCCTAGGTGAAGGAAAGCTGATGGGAGACTTGACCAAGGCCTCACTTTAGGATATAATATGAAACAAGTCTTTTTCATGAACACCATTACCAGCTCAGAGCCCAGAAAGCTCCCTGTGGGCTGGTGTGTTTCTCTTCTCATGAGCATAGGGACTGGTGGAAGGGATGTACTGGATGTGCTGCGTATTTTTTCCACCTACCTTTTACAGTGTTAAAATTGATTGACTCTGAACTCAACCTCAATAAGAAAGATTCATCTGAACTTGTTTTTATGTTTAAAATAGTATTGCTGGTGAATGAATATATGGAACTTTCTCCCCCAGGGCTCTCTTGTATTTCACATTTGTCAAAACAATGATAAAAAAAGAAGCATAAGAGAAAAATCTTTGTGTAAAAGCAATAAAATTGTCTCAGAGGACCTGGTAGGCTGGTACAGAGAACTCCCTGTTTTGTTCTTAAACCATTTGTGTGCACTCCTAGTACGGATACTGAGAAAAACCCCTGCCAACGTGTACCTACAAAGTTCTGTTGAATGGCACATCCTGACATGTGAAAGGAGAAATGGTGAGGCTGAGCTACATGAAAGAATGGCTTGACATTCCTGTGGCTGAGAAGAGCTGCTTTTGAGGAAAGAAAGAAGATGAGGAGGAGCCTGGGCAGCGATGAGTGTGCGTGGGGGGATCAGGGAGGTAGGCTGCAGCTAAAAAGACCACATCCGTGTTTTTCCAGGTGTCCCTTTTGTAATCATTCATTTTTTTCTTAGAAGAAAAGAGGCAGCAAATCCAGTCATTCAGAAAAATAAGTGACAACAAAAGAGAGAAACCAGACTTGTGCTGTGCTTTCATTAACTATTTTACTGCAGTTATTGCAGTTGGTACCTCATTTATAATGCTTTCTCAATTGCACTGGGTCTCCCACACGCTCATTGCCCCTCATTTATTCCCCATTACTTTATTGCTTTGTTAATCCTTTATAATGTGTCTAACCCTCTGTTAGGGTTGCTTGCAAAGTTCAGGCTGCTGTTGAGAGATTTTTGCTTGAAATAAATCAAATTATTCCAAATTGTCTGTGCTTAGTGTGAACAACAACAAAAAAATCTTTTAAAGCTTCAAATTGTGTCAGAAATGAGTGACTTCTTCACTGATCAAACAGGATTTCCAGAATCGGCGCTTGCCTTCTACCCTAAATGATTCAGGAGGCCCCCTCCACGCTTGAAACACATATAAATGATGAAAACAATTAAATGTGTACATATTTTACAAGATTTAACTTGACAAGCCTGAATAAACTAGCTTCTGCCCTGCACCTTTGTTCTTGCCCTAGGTCTTTCTGTGTACTTGCAATAGACTTTCAACTCAGTCAAAAAAATTCCTCATAACCAAAAGACTTGGCATCAGAATTAAAACACAACTGTTTGAAGAATTGCTCATGCCTTTCCCATTACTTTGGCAATATGACTATTACAGGTAGAAAAATTATGCCACAAAAATCTTCAGAGTCTCCTTTGTTGCAATTTTTCTGTGCACATTTTTGCATAAAAGTATGTCCTGCAAAACAGCTTATTGAAGAGAATCACAGAATCACAGAATCGCTCGGTTGGAAAAGACCTCCGAGATCATCATGTCCAACCGTTCCTGTCTACCCCCTAAACCATATCCTTAAGTACCTCATCTACCCGCTCTTTAAATACATCCAGGGATGGTGACTCCACCACCTCCCTGGGCAGCCTGTTCCAGCTTCTGACGACCCTCTCAGTAAAGAACTTCTTCCTTATCTCTAACCTGAACCTCCCTTGGCACAGCTTGGTGCCATTTCCCCTTGTTCTGTCCTCCATCACCTGCGAAAGTTGTGTGGTTTGTTAAAAACCTGTGTGTTTTTCAGGTGAAGTTTGCATCTTTACCTTGAATTGTTTCAAGATGAGTTTCATTTATATATAGTAAATCTGTCTGGAAGCTTGCACTGGTATATCTTGTGGGCTAGGTGTAGTTGCTGGCGAGAACTCCCATTTTGTTATCTCATGGAATTTATTATTATTTTATATAATTCCTGATTAACCAAAATATATTTACATGTGGATGTTTCAGTTCAAAATATTACAGTCAGTGATTTCATAGAAGCAAACAGTATACTGAGAATGTTTATTCAACCTTTCTGAATGAAAAGAAATTACAATATTTTTATAGTGCCTGGCCTTGCAAAAGTGTCTTTTTTACATTTTTTCTAGAGAGGTGAAATTTAGTTCCTTGTTACCGGCCTTTAGACTTTGGGTTTTTAAGCTGTAGTTCCAATAGCTTTTTTAATTGTATTGCTTGTGAACCTGTTCAAGATGCTCTGATCATCAATGCAAATGAATACATTGATACAACTTCCTGAACCGGTGGAAAAGAAAAGCCTAGTGACTCTCAGGGATATCTCAGTTGTTTACATTTGAGTTTAGTGGCGTTTCAGCTTTCTGATAACAGCTTACTGGTAGACTGTCAAGATGACAATTGCCTCCAAAATGTCTTACATTGAATTTATTACCGACTTTACCTCCCAGCAGTAGTAATGATGAAAAGTCCTTTCTGATTGCAAAGTAGTGGCTAGATTACTCTACAGTAGATTAAGGACTTTGAATTATCATGTTTCTGTCCTAATTTGCATCTTTCCTGTTTATGTTAAATCGCATAAAAGAGGACATTTTGAATGGTACCTTTACCATCTAACCTTTCTTTCCCAACTGAATGTCCTTTATTAGATTAGTGTGGTAGGTTAACGATACCCTCATTCACTTCTGTAAAAGTCAGTGTGTGCTTGGTGTGAAGCTCATAGGGACTGTTCCGCTCCAGCTGACCTGATTTGTGGTGTTGGGTGGGCAGGCAACGTATCAGTCCAGCAAAAACATAGGATCATACCAGCTTTTCTTCTTTGCCCCCACCTGACAACTTTTCCTGTTAAATATGGTGATCTTAGTGGTGATAAAGCATAATTTCCACATACATATAACTTTCTAAGTATTAGAACTATGTATCTATATGTGTACATACATACACACACATATAAAATCAATTAATATAAAGTTGTGAGGAAGAAGCTTGATGGCGTTTGTTTTTATTTGTAAGTGATGCTGTAAGCTTCTGCAAGATTTATGGTTGCCTTTCTGATTGTAATGGTTTAATAGCTTATTGAAAGATAAAGGGACTCCACTGCCAGAATAAAGGTACATCTAGTGTGCAGGACACTATTGTTTAGTATAAAATGATAAATAGAAATACCTTCTTTATAATTTGGTAGCACATATGTAAATTTAGAAATGTTATTTGTTGGTGTGCAGTACAGTCAAGGAATATTTCATGCACATCATACATATTCAGAATTTAGAATCAGCTAATGAAATGTGTTGTTTGTTTGCATGCAATACTGAGTGGCAAGGGAATTAATGTGCTTGAAGATGTGTTGAAGGAAAAACCTTCACTGGAATTGCTGGTAGAGCAATAATTCTTCCTTGTCCCCCACTGCCTTGCCATGTTCCCTTCTTTTAACCTGGGTGTTTTTGTAGCAAGAACGTTTTTAAAAGAATTTTTTTTTAAAAGATCATAATTCAAAAATTGTCATGGGCTGCTTTATCTCATCAACCTGTAATGCATGATCTAAGCTGCAAAACTGACAGAACAATCTTGGTAAAAGTGTATTAAAGGATTCCTTTCTGACTTTTCATACATGTATTGTGTTCTTTTATTATTTGATGACAGAATAGGAGATACCCAGTGATTTAAAGGACATAATAATTTGGAGACAAACTTCTCTTTAAAAAAAGTTGTTGTTATGATTGTGAAGAAACCTGAGACATGAAGTTATATAGGTTGCAAACAGTATTGAGCTCGGTTTACAGCATATCTGTGTGTGATACTTCTCCCTCTCATATGACTGTAAATTAGCATTACCTGTCAACAGATTGTTATTCTATTTTGCCTATAACTATTATGGAGCGGAGTGGGGGGGGAAAGCTAGCTTTTGGTCATGACCCAAAATTTGATGAAGGCAGTGAAAAGATTTTCATTTATTTTATTGTGCTTGAGGTCAGATCTTTGGAGTTTGAAAAATCCAGGAAAGGAGAACAAGACCAGAGGCTTGAAAAATAAGACTTTTCTGTAATTTATTTTATTACAGTGTTAATATATAACTTAATTCAGGGCAAGAGCTTTAACCTTGAGTAAAGAGAAACAATTTCGATATCACAATATGGAAGTTTTGGTATTTAAAGGGCTTAAAATCCAATCTTATACTGATGGCAATCATGTATTTTAAAACAGGTATTCATTTAAAAGAAACTGAGCATGCATTAATACTTGAGGTTGCAATTACATCTTTGATAGTGGTTTTTTGCTACCCTCTGCTCTGTATGTGCATATGCATTTCTATGTCTTCATGGTAATATATAGAGAGGAATTCAGCTAAAAAAAGTCTAGCAAAAATAAACTCAATTTCCATTTCCCTGGTTGTGGTGCACACAAGTGCTTATGGCATCAGAGTGCTGGGAGGATGTGGTGGTGGGAACGTCTGATCAGGAGAGGAGCAGCGTTTCCTGAGCCAGCACTGCAGCTGGTGAGGTGCCCACTGTGCTGCGTGTTGTGCAAAACTCTTCTACTTATTTGTCAGATTATTTTAAAATCTCAGGAGCATAAGAGCAGCCAGACTAAGGATTCATCTAGTTCGATTTCCAGTCTCTAGCACTTGCCAAAAAGTAGATGCCCAAAAAAATTTACAAGACTTAAATTCCTAATTTGCTCCTCCTTGCAGGTACAGAGCACTAGCATGTTTAACAGGAAGAGCATCTACACTGTTTTTTCTCTCTTATTATTAAAGTAATTGCCACAGTATACACAACCAAATGGTGTATTTACTAAGGGAACTGCAAAATAAAAAACACCCAAACAAGCTAGTGAAGCTTTCCACTAAGACTGTTAAAAATGCTATCTTATTGCGCTGATACAGTTTTAGCATTTGCCTATAAAAATGCAAAGTCACATCTGTTTGGTATTGTTTTCAAGCAATGCCTGTTTTTTCGTTCTAAGTATTGTCTTTTGCAGTGTTATTTTCAAATATTGTCAGATCAGCTCTATGAATAAAGGTGCCTTTAGGATGTGTGCAGCTAGTTAGGTGGTGTTCCGTGTACCCATCTAGCACTACATAAGAAACTATTTGTTATTTTTTTGGTATGCAGCAGTAACAAGTTTTAGCATTAAAGCATTACGGTATCTGATTGCCTACAGGAAGGGGATATAATATTCACTTAGCAGCCAATGAATGAATGATTAAAATCTTAAAAGCATTTAATAAGATGGAAACACAGAGCAGAGCTGTTCTCCGGTGTAAAGTTACAGAAGAGGTTCACTGGGTCAGAGAAGGAGTACTGGAGACTGAAATATTTCTTTTTTTCTTGAACAAATAGTAGTGCTACTTCTGCTGTCAAGTCAAGACAGCTCTGAGGGGAAACCATAGAAGAGTGGTGGTATGTTAAAAACAGTATAAAACAAAAAAATTGGTTCCAGACCTGTAATATGTAAAAAAAAAAAGAAAAGTCCTCGTTGTACAAAGATGTGCATACGCTTTCTCTTGTGACTGTTAGTTAAAACTGCTCCTACCAGCCTCACGTGCACTCTCATACCTTTGCTACCCAAACACTCAGAAGACTTAGTAACCTGGAGGCTGATGTCCCGAGTGTTTTGAAAGGAAGGGTACAAGGCAACAGGGCAAGGCTGTTCCCATCTGTCCCTTCTTTTCCTCCTTATATCCCTGGTGTGACACTGTAAATATTTCTCCCTTGTTAATGAAAACCTACCTGTGTAGAGTCAGGAAGTTCATACTCTGACTGTTACAATTAGGGCAACATAAAGAGAATCTGAATTTAAGGTACATACTTGGTGAAGACTGCAGTTCAAGGAGGGTGTTAAGCACAGGGACGTATTTGTTGCCTGTGACGAGCCCTGTGGAGTGTGACAGCTGCATCGTGCTTCCTTTCTTGTTCTGTGCTCAATACAATGCATTTCCTAAGTGCTTGCACATAGTGGAAAAAACTCTTGGAAGAATGAAGCAGCCTCATTTCCACACTTCTTTCTTCTGGACTTAGCAACAGACTTCAGAAGGTGACACGTATTCAAATGAGCAGAGAGATTTAGTCGTAATAGCTCTTGGGTGCAGACATCTTGGCACTGTTTGAATTTTGTAAATAACTGTAAAAGCATAGATGCTCTCAGATAGCTGATGTAAGAACACAGGCAACATAAGAATACTATAAAGGATACAGCTAAGGAGTAGCCTTCTATGTTACATGGAAAAAATATAAAATGTTCAGCATTGGACAGGGCTCTACCTCTCCACCCTTTTACATTAATTTGAAAATGACAGGGTGTTTATTAATGACATCTGAACACTTCATTAGATCAATATATTGAAAATGTTGTGGTGCATTATGAGTTTGGTGACATTGAGTTACATCTCTCTCAAAGATGAGAGGTTATAATTGTTTCTGTAAGGACTTGAAGCTTGCCAAATATTCCTCCCAAACAATTTATTTTAAGCAAGAGGAGAACCCTAGTGCACTGTTGTGCCTGGCCTGCCTAGCCACAGTCTGTGCCAGCTGCTTTCTTCAGTCCCCAGGGTAAGACTGGGACACACTGCAAATGAAACAGGGAGAAGAGGGGACTTTGAAAAGATGAATAGGACATGGGATAATGGTTTTAAACTAAAAAAGTATGGATTTAAACTAGATATAAGGAAGAAATTTTTTACATTGAGAGTGGTGAAACACTGGAACAGGTTCCCAAAAGAGGTGGTAGATGCCCCATCCCTGGAAACATTCAAGGTCAGGTGGGACAGTGCTCTGAGCAACCTTTAAACCCTTCTAACCCAAACCATTCTATGATTCAATGAAACTATTTCCATTTAATGCTCTGTAGGTGGAAGAAACTTTGTGTTTGCTGAGTAGGTTACATTGGAAGTCCAGCTCTAGCTCAAAGTCTAGAGACGTATCTCTGCATCTAAGAACTGCAATTATTTTCCTGGGGATTATCCGTCTCTACCTTCCTGCTAATGCTCAGATGGAGAGAAATGAAGGCTGTGCAGTTTGAAGTCAAAACATTTCCCAGAAACACTGAAAAACCTTTGAATACCATGGTCTTCATCTGAAAGTGCTATTAAAATAAATTACATAGTAGGTTGGCTTTTCTTGAGGACTCTAAAAACTGTTTTTTCTTCAAATTCAGTCTTTCTGTCCTGTAAAATCAGCATTTTAAGCAGAAAAATTTGGTTTTGGGTGGAATAGTATCTTCTGTTCATTTGTTAGCTTTTCCAGATGACATGATGAAAACTAATGATTACCTGCATAGGGGATTGCTGGCCTTGCCAGCCAGAGCATGCACCGTAGTCCCGGTGACCGTAGTCCCGGTGGGTATGTCAGCCAGGGCATGCAACCAACCACGAGCTTTTCAGTCCATTTCACCTCCCCAGGTTCCATAACTAACGCTGATTTTCAGCTTTAAGAAAATAGCTTACCGAGATAAGAATCTTAATCCTGTCGATTAAAATAACAACAAAGAGAAGAGAAGAGAAGAGAAGAGAAGAGAAGAGAAGAGAAGAGAAGAGAAGAGAAGAGAAGAGAAGAGAAGAGAAGAGAAGAGAAGAGAAGAGAAGAGAAGAGAAGAGAAGAGAAGAGAAGAGAAGAGAAGAGAAGAGAAGAGAAGAGAAGAGAAGAGAAGAGAAGAGAAGAGAAGAGAAGAGAAGAGAAGAGAAGAGAAGAGAAGAGAAGAGAAGAGAAGAGAAGAGAAGAGAAAAGAAAAGAAAAGAAAAGAAAAGAAAAGAAAAGAAAAGAAAAGAAAAGAAAAGAAAAGAAAAGGCTGGGCTAACAGGTTTCTCTAACCCAGAAGCCTGCGAGGTATTAGAAATATGTTTTTCCTTCTCTCTGTCTCCCTGGCCCTCACTCACTGTAAGGAGAGCATCATTGCTCTCCCTTTACCCGTCAGCATCCGTGGCGGCAGCCAGTCTGACCTGGAAAGGAGCTGAGGCTCCGGAGGTCTCTTTTCAGACCTGGAAATGTCAGTAATTCGCTCCCTCATCCAGCTCTGTTTATTCAGGGTACCGAGTGCCTGTTTCACCTGATGACACTGTCAGGAGGTAGCTGGAGGCTTTTGCACGGCCGTGCCTGGGGCTGGGTGCGGTTTGGTTTTGCTACACGCTCGATGCCGTGTGTGCGTCTGTCAGGAAGGGGAAAGCTTCAATGCTTTTCTTTAAAGCACAGCACAAATCAGAGGGAGGGCAGTGGAAGGTGCAGGAGCTGAGGTCCTCGCCTGCGCTGTGGCTGCAGCCTGATGCTGGAGGAGCAGTTGTCCCCAGGGCAGGGATGGTGCCTCTTTGCTCACCTTGGGAAATGCATTGCTGTTATTAGCACTGCACAAATCATGTTGAGAGGAGGGTTACGGGTCTCCTGTGAGCTGAACCACTTGGGCATGGCAGTGACCAAGGTACTGCCACCTCATGTGAAGGCCTGAGTTCTCTTTGTCCCACCATCCCTTTTTCGTGAGTTGTGGGTTGATTTTTTTTTTTTGGCAGATTTGAGAGTCAGCTGTGTGATGAAAGGTGTCTGCATTCGGTGATGTAGGACCCAGACTGGCTCATCTGAAGTGATGTCTTGGAAGGTGACTTGTTTCATTGAAAAGGGTTAATTTATATTACCTGTGCAAATAATTGTATCAGCATATTCCACCCTAGAGATGTCTGTGATTTGGTACTGGATGCAGTACCTCATGCTTTAGGAGTCCTCAGTATGAAATGAGGCATCATTATACTTCTCTTTGGTCCTATTGAAAGTGTACTTGACCTTACAGTTATTTCTACAAGGTCCTAATGCCTTCTGTAGAATGGTACCTGTTTCTTGTTAGATGGGAAAGCACAAGTGCAGCTTGTAATGTTGTGCTCTTAACTATAAGCTATATAAGCTTATAAACAAAAGTTTTATATTTTACTCTCACTAACTTAATCAAGAATATTCTCAGTAAGCTGGACTTCATTCTCAACAACTGTTTTAGAATAAAGTTAATTAGTTTGTTTTACCAATATTAATTGGCAAGTAATCTGATCAAAACCAGCAGATCAAGAAGATATTTCTTCTTCATCTGATTGCTCAGTCTAAGTGAAGAGATAAGACTCTTGGGTGTTGTTGCTCTTCAAATGCTTTGCTCACAAAACATTCTGCATCTTTGCTCATCATGGAAGTGATTATGTTTGTATTGCTCTTTTAGTATTTCTTGCTTCATTTGTTGGGTAAAGCCTATCTGCATAGATCACCAAATGAAAGGACATCAGATGGGGTTATATTTCAAGGTCTGTTTCTCAGCTTGCATGATTTTGCTGGTAGAAACTAGTTTATTTTTGTACCTTCTTTTACCTCATCTATAGAATGTAAGTTCTGATGTTTTTATACATACTTTTGCTTTTAGAAATGTTGATACTTATGCTTAGAGAACTGAAGTTGCTTGTTTTTAATTAGTGTGAAACACTTAAGTGGCATACTTGCTTTGTTTTTAGAATTTTACTGTAGGAAATAGAGGCATAACACAGGTATTAAAGGGCTGTGGAAATCTCAGAAATGCAGATTCTGGTTAGGCTTTTAAGAGCTAGCATACAAGAGACATCTGCACTTTAATTTGCTCTGAAATATTATAGTTGAGTAGAAACTTTAGTTTTTTATTATTTACCACGTGGGAATGCCTTTGGACTTTATTTGAGGACTCGAACCTGTCTTTCAGAGGCAGAACACCAATAAGATTTCTGAGTGAAAGAACGGATAATCTCAGTGCAAGACTTGAGACAACAAATGGCTACAGGCAGAAAGGTGAAAACAGCAGAGCAACGAAGACATCACACACTGACCTCAGCATGTAAAGGGACTAAATTTTGTAAGGATTGTGGGGTTTGCTGTGGATGTGTATATTTCATAGCTATAGAGATTCTGAAGAAGTGTATGGAGGACACGCAGGTTAAAGATTATTGGCAAAAAACACTCCAAAATCCAAGTGTTGGAGGCAATGTAACATGTTTTAGATTTTTGTTTTGTGTGTGTGTGTGTTTGGTTTTAAGTACACTAAACATCTAATGAATCAGTGTTGGAGGACATCAATATGGTATTTTGATATTGGATGAATCCATTTCAGAAATGTTTTGCAGAAAGAACCTGCAAAGTTTATATCTCCTATGTGCAAATAACTCAGGAAATGGTCTAAGTAAGAAGTGATCAGGTTATAACCTTGATTGACATGGTAATTTTCTGGTTTACATTGAGTGGGGAAAGTGATGGGGGTAAATCAGCTGCTGTATCCACATCATTCCTGAGCTGACAGTGGTTCTCTCTCATTTTTTGAGATGTTGTGCAAGAATTTTGAAGAACAGAATGAAAAGACTGCAAAAGATAAAATTTGAGCGTTCAACATGAAAATGGTAGTTGTATTTATGTTTATGGCTAAGCATGCTGAAATACAGTTTGCAAGGGGAGAAGAGAAAAGAAACAAAGGCAGTGAACAGCAAGACCCCTACAGGAGGTCAAAGTACAGGAAACTGATGGAAGGGCTGCCTACAGCCAAGTTTTGAGAAGACAAACATGCACACCTATATCCATATCAGATGACATTGGAAGATGGAGAAAAATACTTTGAATATTGGTGAGGAAGATGATGTCAGATGATGTGTGTGAAAGAGATTGTGGTGGAAAATGTCATTTTGAGACAGTCTGGATGAGAACTGGAAGAATGGGACTCCACACAGAGATGGGAAAGAAGCTTGGGATTTGGGGAGAGGGAAGAAGAATATGATTTTAGAGTGGTAGAAACTGTTTGTTCTGTAGAATGAGAAAGTCAAAGAATCCAAGAGGTTGAGGACAGGATGAATGTGGATATGAAGGACCCAAGCAGATGAGTTAGAGTCCAGAGAGGCAAATAGAAGAGTGAAGAGACCACCAAATGACAAGAGGGAAACTGCAGCTGAGACAGAAATGCAAGAGGAAGGAATTGTGGATACGAATGACGGTGGAAAGTGGAAAGGTGAAGGTATTATGTTGTGATGGGAAGAAATTTTCTACAGAAAGAAATGTTCTTGATTGTATGTAGGAAGGAAGTAGAAGCAAGGAGGAACACTGAATGAAAAGTTGGTAAAAGAGACATAGGATTTTGGAAATTGTTTTCAATTAACTTGGAGAAACAGAGCTGACTTAGCTAGGAACATGGAAAAATTAAAAGGGAGAATGAACTTTCAGTGGAGGACATCAGCCAGATCTTGAGACTTCCAGCAAAGGTGATCCATAGCACAAGAACAAGAGCAGAGGAAATGGGTGTTGGTCTGGTTGGGAACATGCAGGTTGCATGCCAGATGTTTGGTTATCAGTTTGTCAGTGGATATAGACAGTGTTTCTTAATTCACTGTTTAAAAAATTGTTGCTCTGAAAAAGCCTCAACCATATTGTCCTCTTACAAAAAATTATTCCTGTCCTAACATGCTGTAAGTTGGCAGGAGAAAGTGTGACTGTACCTGCACTGTCTGGAATTTGAACAGTTTTTGGCTGTAACCTCTCAAATAAAGGTAACAATAACAAGAAGTCATTGCTTTTTTTAAAAAAAACAACAAACAACCCAACCAACCAACCAACCAACCTATAAATTACAGACTTTGATTTGTAGTGTCAGGAATTTAGAGCTGGAAGCTTGTTTCTGCCACCTTGTTCCATTTGTGCTTTGAATCTTATTTGATGAGTAATAGAAAGAACAGGCATTCGAAGCACAGCAGTCGAGTATTGGGAAAGAGATTTTTAGAATTTACGGCAAGACTGTACTGAGGCAAGAAGAAATGCAGATGAAGATACTTTGACAAGTAACCTCGCAGTTACAGAAACCAACAAAATCAGGAAATTTAGATCTGGGGATGATTTACTGTCTTAGCTTGCTGATTACTGGTTGATGGGAACAGTAATAGTTTTTATACCTTCTCACATTTCTGGTTCACTAGAATTCTAGTGAACTCAAAGGCAGTGAAAGAAATAAAATGGTACTTGTTAGTATATACGTCCATGAATAATATTTGTGCGGGTATGCAAATGTATTATTGATTGAGACTCAGTAACTTGAGCTGAAGCTGAAGTTCACAGAGAAGATGTTGCTTGAGCCGCTTGGGCCTGCCATGGTGCTGGAATCCCAGTTGGACTCTGCCAGGATTCGCTTGGTGCAGTCTAGTGCTGCAGTTCAGATCACCTGTCTGAATCGGATGGGAGCTGGAGCTGCAGTGTAGAGAGCAAGCCTGAAATAGCTTTCAGGGAAATATGGCTTTTTTTCTGCAGTATAGTTCTTTTTCCTGCGATACAGGTCAAAGCTGTCCTGCAGTGTTGTGCTGCTACCCAAGCTGCTCACCAACAGCTCGTTACTACGCCAGCCACTGCGGCTGGCTGTTCCACTTTGATGCTTTATCGCAGAGCTAGAGGTGCTTCTCATTGCTCTGTGCCAGTCATTTAGAAGTTTATAGGAAGTTAGAAGTTGCTTGAGGCCTAGGAGGATTAAAAGTTTGTGCACGTATAAGACTAGAAGCAAAAAACTGGATACTAATTCTAATTTGACCACTGACTTCCTAGGGTGCTTCTGACAAACCACTAAAAAATTGTACTCCTCAGTTTCCGTATTTGGAAAACTGTGATGTGCATTGTTTCTCAGAGGTGTTATGAACATAAATTGTTGATGTTAATATTTAAGTATTTTGAAGATGTAAAGTTATAAATTATTAGTCTTATTGTCTGCTACTGTTTTGCACCATCCCTCTACCAGTGTTTTTACGTGTAATGTCGGCGATTGTAGCTAAGTGCTATAGGGTTAACAGAAATACCATGGAAAAGGAAAGGATTTGTTTGATTCTTTCATAGTCCTGACTGCAACTTTTACACTTCTCATTTTGATTCTCTTGTGGAGTAGTTTGTCTGACAGAAAATCAACTGCAGAGTGTCAGTCTGAGACAGGGCTCCAATCACAAGCATTGTCAGTGCTCTGACTTTAATGCAGTGATATGTGTAGGTGCTGTTTGGGGAACAGTGGTGAATACTGAGGGGTTTGCCTTTTTGCCTCCCTGCCCTTCCCCCAAACAGTGTTCTCTCAAAGGAAACATTTTCTGCAGATTTTTTTTCTCAGTAATACTACATTTCTTCATGTTTTGTGTGAAGTTATAACTGAAAGTGAAATTTCTTTTTAATGTCAGGGGCTTTAACGCTCCCTCCCTTTTCAAGTTCAGGCCTGCATTCTGTCCGCTGCATATCTGATTCATTTTAGTTACTCTAGAGATGTGTTTATATAACCTTTTAATACCAAGGACCTGGATGACCTTGGCCTAACACCATGAATCATATATGGGAAATGTAAAGTTAGCAAGAAGAAATGAAGTAAGCGTATTTATGGTCAGAAAAGTAATTGTACAGCTCTTGTCTTAGGCAGCAGATAAACTTCCTGTGTATGTTTTGTTGCTGAGTTGTCTCTGCTGACTTTACTGACAAAAATGAACCCACAGGGAACTTAATTGGCTCTCAAAACCCAAGCTGATTTTGCAGGCTGATAATTAGAGTGTTTCTGTGAACATATTTATATATATGTTGAAAATAGACTATACCTAATTTAGATACTATTGAGAGACACAAGACAGGGACATCCCATGGTCTGATTTAATTTATATTTATTTATATAGATTTATAAAACTCATTAAGCATGAGTTCTGGGCTCTGGGCTCCTGACACATAAATCTCCATGTACATCACTAATTTATTATTATTTTATGTAAAGGCCTACTCAGCACATCTTAAATCAGAGTTGTGCACCAGCTAACAGTAAAACCAGCAAGTCTATAGCCACATAAATCTCTCCAGCCTCTGTCCATCTCCTCTTTGGAGTTCAACTGCACTTTAAACCCAAGATCACGTGTGGCACATTCCTGGTTTGCAGGCATTCAGGAATGAGTTACTCCCAAAGTAATTTTTTAAAATTGCTTTTCCCGAAAGGACTCTTCTTTTTGTCTCTTCCCCCTTGCCCTCCAGCTGTTGAAACCTTATTAGCAACTTGTACTGTACTGGTGGTGTCCCAGGAAATAGCCTGAGCTCTAGTCGTTTCTCTAGGTAATAAAGTTATTTTATATTACATTAGTCATTCTGTATAGTGTTACCTTACTGAAGATGAAACTTTCAAAAACACTTTGCTCAAACTTTTCTGGAATGGTGGGCTGGTCTTGTCACTAGAAGTAAGAAAGAATCAGCTATTTGGGAGTCATGCTCCTAAAGTGCCTTGAAAACTTTTGAAATATGATATGAAATTTATATAAAACTTCCCTGTCTGATTTATCTACTTGTGTTTTGTGATTTATTCTAGTTAATCAAACTATGATCAGAATTCAAAAGATATATGACTTTTCTGTACCCATAGCTGCTTCTTGCTGGCTTTTTGGTGGAGTGCTTTGGAGAAAACAATATTTTCTGCTATTTTATATCCATTGGTTGTCATATTTTTCCCCTGCCTTTGCCTCCCTTCAGGTGAGAATTTCATTTTCTTCAACAGTGCTATGTAACACATTTCCTGCTTGATATCCAGTACTCAGTTGAATTTCAATTGCTAACAAGTAATTATTTTAATGTCAACAGCATTTTTAAGAAGTAGAAAATGACTAGAGACACTAACACCTATGGGGTCCTCAAAAAGGTATTGGAAGGTTAATTAGTTTGATAATCAAAGGATCACAGAGACAAATTCATGTATTCGTGGGAAAAGCAGGTACAGTGCTAACACATATGCAGTTACTGATGGACATCTCCGAATTTCACCACTGGAATGCAGAGACGAAAACAACCTCTTAGGTTATGCAAGCCTCCTGCCTGCTGCTTCATATAGAAGGAAGGCTTCCTTGTAAAGCTTTTGTTTTGTGGAAAGATGTTATATCATGTTAAAGAAATATTTGGAGAAGAAATATAATTTTTCCTGATTATTTCTTTCTTCCAGTTAAACAGCTTGGAATGAAAAACCTATTTAAATCTCTTGTCTGTCCTCACATAGTGTGAATTAATTTTACCCATGTCTGATACAACTCACATAGGCAAGATTACCAGTGTTCTGTACAGACATCAATTAGGACTATCTTCTCTACAGAGAGGAAGTTGCACAGCAAAGCAGAATGAGTGTGTTAGTGTTATTGCAGAATATTCTTTCTTCTCTCATACTTTTAACTCTCAAGACTGTTGTGTTTCCCTGAGCAAACAGCTTTTACTTTTGCTTCTTTTTCCAAGATGGTAAGCAGGTGCATAGAAGGATTTAGAAGCAATTGCACTTGATATTGGCTGGAGTACGTTTTGGTTTCTTTTTTCAAGCAGCTGATTGATACATTGAAGTTATCAATAATTAACTGCTATTTTGATTAGGAGGGAAACAGAACCATTACCTAATTTGAAAGCCTTTTGCCTTTTGCATAGGCTGTTACAGTCTCACCTTCTTTTAATGTTTGTGGTTTGTTGATTTTTTTTTTCCATGTTTTGTTTTGTGAGGAGATTTAAATTAGGAAAGTGGAGAGAAAAGGTTTACAACTACCAAAACCTGCATGTTGAATTGCACACCCAGATCTTTAATTTTTATTACCCAATATAGTTATATTTATATAACTTTACATAAATATAACTATATTATATTATTAACTATAACTTTATATATTATAAAGTTAGACAACAGTCTTTTAGACAGAGAAGTCAATCTAAAACATTTTAACAGGCGTAATAAATGACTGGTAGTGTTCTAGACTTGTAGGTACCCCAAAAGCCATTAGGTTCCTCGTAATACCACATTGTAACTGTGGAGATAAGGACTGTCCGTGAGCGTACCATGCTTACTGCATCTGCTAATCATTTATCATTAAAGAGGGTTCCTACTTGTTCACACAGCTACCAGCAGCTCTACACCGAGAAGGTAATTGGTAGGTTGTACTATTTGTCCAGCTCATCTGTTTTGCTGTTGCCTCTATCTCCTTTCAGACAGGTTAAGCTGTCTTTCCTGTATGGCAGCCTCCTGTGTTCATATGTAGCACCTTCTACACTTAACCAGGTTCTGAGTTTATTAGGTAGAACTCCTCCATGTCTTCCTGAGTCCTTTATTCTCAATTGCACGCTCTGGTGAGATCTTAGAGCACTGTTAGATTTTCTGTTGCAACTTGAAAAATATTCTCCAAATGGCAGTCTTAAGTCTTTCCTTAGGCCTTGGTTGACCAAAGGGCTTAAAGTCAAGTGTTTAAGTCCTTGATTTTAAATACAGTTATTCATTGGCTTTTAAACATGGAAAGATTTCCCTGCATGACAGCTCAATTTCCTTAGGTATGAGCAGCCAGTACCTTCCCTGAGGTCTAACTGTTCTTCCAGTCTGCTGATTAGTTCTGGAAAGTAGACTGGTTATGCTGGAATCCAGTGGCAAGTGTGCATCTTGCCCACTGCTGGGAATCCAAAAGGTTTGGGGAAACAAGTGTGGATTTCTGTCTCTGACAGATAAAATGAGGGCGTACTTGTACAACTCAGAGATTAAACTGTTAAAATGAAAAACCTGAGTGCAAAGGTAAAGATGTAACAGTTGTTAATTGTATTTACAAAGTAGAACTTGTTCTCTGTCTTCTGTAATCTGCATAATATTTAAAATGGAGCCAAATGGTTTGCCAAACTTTTGTGGCTTCCAGGCGCCTTAAGATGTTCCCTCATATGCAAAGAGAGGTGATTACTGAAGTTCATCATAAGTACAAAAACAGGAGAAGCAGCTGCTGTGTTTTGTCTGCTGACGTAAGGGGACGTAACTGATAGCTGGACAAAAGTGCTTTATCTCTGTCATTCCCTGTGCCACCGCTGCTGTTTCCAAAGGTGCTGAAAACATCCAGGTCAGGGAGTAGATGGGTTTGCTGAGCTGAACACCATATTGTTAAAGGCTGCCTATCGTTGTGTTATGGTAGGCACTAGGGAAATCTCTAAACAAACAGATGATGGAAACCTATGAAAATCTGACAGTTTCAGTTACTATTTCAGAAAATATCAAGGAATAGTTTAAGCACTGTTGTCATTTATGCTGTAGAAAGCACATTTTAGTTAATTTTTTAATTAGTTAATTATCAACCTTCTTGATAATTATGGATATCTAAGGATATTCAGAAAATAAGTATATCTCACAGTTGTTTTCCTCATTGATTCCCTCTAACACCCTTATTTTTCAGAGAACGAGAAAATCTTGCAGACATTTTTCTGTGCATACTTCTTCTGCCATGGAGATATATTTACATCTCTTTCTTTGTAAATACCTGTACTGCCTTATTTATTTTTCTACTTAATTTATGCTCAATTTTATAGCCAGAAGCCATTTTTAAAGATGGTTCTTCAAGAAGTGATTTAAAAATGTTTGATGTGTGTGAAACTTCCACTTTACACTATGAAGCGTAAGACATTTTGTCGAGATTTCTACCTGTTTATGGGAACAATTCTGACAGAACTTTTGGGCTTTTTCTCCTTCATGTGATATCCAGTCTTTCTCGTTATCTCAGAGACAACAGCATGGAAAAGGTCCTGCTCCTGCCTTCCTATGGCTCTCTGTCTTCTGGGGGTGGGCAGTAGGACAGGATGGGATGCACTGAGAAGCTGGCCCTTATTTCATTAATAGCATTTGCTTATATGAGGATTATATGGAGATAATTATAATTTTATTTTCCACTCAACAAAGAACAGACTTTTAGCTACCCCTAGAAGTCTGTTTTCTAGTAATTTTTGTGTGATTACTATAATTCCTTGAGGAGAATGTTATGTTCTGTTATCACCTGTATGGAAATAAACTTTTTCATACTGCGTTGCACTGTATTCGTATCCATTTATTCTCCTTTGAAAGATGGTATGTTTTCATCTCATAATTGTCCCTCATTATCTAGGCATTGCTGCAGGAGGAACCTCCTATTTCTGAGAGATATTTGAAGCCAATGGGCAATGAAGGCATACCAGTGTAGTCACAGAGAAAGGTCTGGCCTCACTTAGCCAAGAGAGTGTGAGCGTACGTGTAACTGGAAACATTTGTTTTCCCTCCGTTTGTGAAACTGGGGAAGGCTTATTGCCAAGAAAGGAGCATCAAACAATGTTGTAATGTCTTTTGATCTTTCTTGCCTGGTCTTAAATCATGCTCTGATGTTAATTAGTTTTGTGGGGTGGTTTTTTTTAAATCATTTAATGATTCAAGTGTATAAAATCATTTTCTTTGCCTGCACCAAAATATTGCAGACTGATGAGATGCTACTTGAGGTTAGAGAGGCTATGTGAAAGCCAGAGTCTTTCACAAATCATCAGTCAGTATCAAACAGAACAAGTATCGCTACAGAATCTTTAGCAGCTGTAGTGCCAAATGTTGATAGGAGCTGAAAAGTGCTTTCAGTAGCTCCTAGAGAACCAGAAGCCACCCAAGGCAAAAGGTTAAGAGGTGGCACAGGGTTTGTAAAGTCCTAGCAGCCAGTGCCTGTGCTCGGTAACCTGTTTTTATTCTCAACCTTTCCAGTATTTGTTTTTTGACTCAGTTTTTCTTCCATCCTCAGAGCACCCTTTGTTTTCATGGAGTTCTAGATGTTCTGTAACCTATTACAGAATATTTGTGTTCAGTAAAATTTTCTTAATTACTTAAAATTTCCTTTCCTCCTTAGTATAGAGAATGGCCTTCAAACCAAGAAGAAGGCTCATTCAAGAGAACTGGCTGGTAAAATCTAGAATAAAATCAGAAAAAACACCTATGACAGCTGAATGGTATAAATTTATCTTGTGACTGCACAAAGCAAAATTATATTTATTGCACTTCTGGACTTTCACCACCTATATTTTCATATGAAAGATACCAAATCATTTGAAATATTACACCTATATAGTATCTGTTGTTGCATTAGCATCTTGCCACTAGTCAGGTCTTTTAAATTTGGCTTGTTCTTAATTATGGTATTTGTTATATATAATTGGTTATCCAGGGGCTAAAATTATTTCGTAGGATAAATATTAAAGGATATACAAATAACATGATAATTTTATTAGTGTAAAAGCATGTGATGCTAAATAGTTCTCTTTTTTCTTACATATTTACCTTGGGTTTGTAATGATGGCGATGAGGGTAAAAATAAATGTTCCAACACTGAAGAGCAGAAAGGGATTCATCTAAGCTAATCAAACTTGATTCCCTTTATAGTCTATTGCACTTTTATAGTCAAATAGAGACTTAATAGTATAAATAACTTTGGGATTTTTTTTGATGAAAAAATCAATTACACCTCGAACTGGTGCACAGGGTGATTAGTTTGAAGACAGGTATCTATATATAGCCAGATGAACGCCATTTTACTGAGGTTCATAATCTGACACTTAAGATATTTATGGTCATGGCACAACAGTCTGATTTATATCCCCCTTAAATAAGGGAAAAAAAACCCAAACACTGGATTATTCTAAGGAAAAGATTTCTTTAGGCCCTGGTCTCATATGCTTATACCATTCCTTCTTTGTCAATAGAGAGAGACAAAGCCCCAAAACATTTTGTAGAAAACTTTCATCGAAGTGGACACATTCCTGAGAAATACTTTGGGTTTAGCACAATTACCAATTTTATTTATGAGTCAATCTATCAAGGAAAACTGTTACCACCATTAATCAGTTTAATATTTCAAGATCCTGTGTATAGATGCTCAGTTTTGCAGGCCTGCTATTTTGTCTGCACAGGGAGATCGTGACTTTTCAGTGTTTCTCTTCTAAAAGTCTTCAGAAGCTTTTGCCTGCGTAATGGTGTTCTGAGCGATTGGAAGAGAAGTGCTTTAGGTATAGCTAATTATTTACTTACCTGATCAAAGGTAAGCAATACTTCTTCAGGTGGGTATGTGACTCACTATGCTTATCTGTTTATGCTACCTTTTCCTCCTCTTACTAGAACCTTTTAAATAATTTAAGTAGAGATAGTGGATTGTGAATGCGCTTCCAGAGCTATCAGCTGGAATGTCAGTGTGCAGGGAAAATAAAATAAATCTTAAAATAATCCAAACATCCCCAAAACACTTTGGGCATAAACTGTCAAGGGCCTTACATGTAGTTTGTAACACTGCAGGGAAGTGTGTATCTACCCATGAAACTGTTAGCTTGCACAAACTATGGTTTAACCATCTTACAGACCCAATGGCATCTCTGGAGGTTTTTATGAATGGTTGGTAATAAAGAGGGTATCTATTGGGTAATGATGTGTACCTCTTCACACTCTCTGGGCTTTTGGCTACTGATGAGACAACAAGTGTTTGTGTGGCAGCAGGTGCATTGATTCAGTGAACAAATATGTTTCCAGTTTGCCTGCCATCTTTGACTCAAATGGTCATTGACATCTTTGTTTAGCTTAAAATTTAAAAGATCTCATTTATATTAACTTCAAACAGCTTAATGACTGAATTGGATGGATTTAAAATATTAATATGTATGTGGGATCAGCACTGGGGTTCATAGAGACATTGCCCATTCTTTTAAAACCATGTGCTAGTTCACTTGAAGGTAACACCTCTTAACCATTCTATGTGACAATTTAGTGAAGTCTATGGAGTTTCTTTCAGTCAGCTAATTCTGAAAATACTATATCTTTGTGCACAAAGTAGGATGGCAAAAGCATGCCTTCTGCCTTAGTGAAGTTGAAGTCCTAGATGCTTTTTAAAATTGTTATAGATTATCTAGATAGCACTGCCTATGTTTAGAGTTGTCCAGCTCTTTGCCAAATGGTTCTTTTATAGGAGTCTTTGACCACTGGGACAGTTGCCTGCTTCAAGCTTTACTAAAGTGAGCAAAAATACCGTTTTTGTGTTTCTTAGGACAAAACTAACAGGGGAATGATCTCTTTGCTTAAGTGCTTGATTTTGCCCATAGTGATATTAGGGTTTTTTTTATATATACTGTGTTTTGGTTGAGGAGCACTGTCACCCTAGAGAAGAGACTTCAAACTTTTCTTATGTGTGAACTTTTTGTTATCTTCATGAAAGATCTGTTCAGATTTGGACAGACTACTTTTAGTAAACCATGATTTCTGCATGTACAACAGAGGCTTGGTGGAGTTTGGCAGCTAAATTAAACAGTTGTTGTTGGATGTGATCTATTCTGGCATTGCTGACACTTTGGTTTTCTGACCCATATCACTCAGAGGACTGAAAGTTGAGAGTGGGGCAACCAGAAGCGTAGAAGAAGAGTGGAGAGCAATGGCGTTCGTGTAGCTGGGTATCAAGTAGCTAAACAAATTGAGAGAAGTGATGTAGAAGTTGATACTGATAAAATCAAGCAGATGGATCTTGTAGTTGGTACATTGAATGACACATAGAATCTAGATTTCTCTGGATGCTTATGAAATCAAAACAGAGCTGTGAAACCCAAAGGCACAATATATTCTTCATTTTTCTCTGGTGAGTGACTGATCTAATGACTGCTACTGCTTTATTAGCTCCAGTGGTAGATGTCTGTACTGATATTTCACATACAAATCTGTGTAGTTCCACACAATGGAGGGTTTTTCTACTATGTTGCCATTTCTAAAAATTCAAATGAGAAAAATTCCCATGCATGTTGCACTGTTTTCCCCCAAGCAATGGTAATAATAGGAATACTTTTTCTTTCTCATAAGTATAAAGCGAGTTGGGTAATTCTGGAAAATGTTGACCTAGTTCTTTTATGTACCAAAAAAAAAAAGAGAACAGAAATTAACAATGCAGTTAATTCCATATGGATCTCCTTTTGCATTTTTATATCTAAAATCGCATTACGGGCAATAGTAAATATACTTTTAATGTGCTAGGGATTTAGCCTCAGGTATTTGGCTAGCTTCCCAAGTCCTGCTTCTAATGATGTGTCAAACTATACAAGGATAACTCATCATTGTATGTTATGTGTAGACAATAGTAGAGACTTCAAGGTAACAAGTTTAGACAGTAGGGAAGATTGGGCATATTCCCTGAAGGAGTTCTAGTATGTACTTATCAGAGGAATGTAAAGAACAGGCATTGTTACACCGTTCATCTTTCAGATTAATTTACACTTATGGTTATATAGATCAGGTCTTATGTCCTGAACTGTTGTGCTTTCTTTTATGAACTGTGCTAAGAGATAAGCCATGTTAATTTGCAATAATTTGGAAACAATTTTTTTCTTCCAGTAAAATGCTAGCAAATAGTTTCTGTGCCCAAAAAAATATCAAGAATAATTTTTAAAATGATCTGACCTTGGCTAGCCTGGATAGAAAAAGCTAGAAGTTTTAAGCATTCCTATTTCTAGAAAGCTGCCAGCTTAACTTTGTGTTAATCATTCCCTTTAACATGGAAAGGACTTGATGCAGTTTCTTTATCTCACCTAAATTTGTGAAGTATAACCAAAATATCCAGAGCCATCTCACTGAAGAAAAACAGGTTTCATTGTCCTCTTATGTCAGATAAATTTTTGAAGATGCTCCTGTTGTAAAAAAATAAGATGAGTTTTGATATGAATAATCAATGTTTCTGATTGGTTTCTTTTAACAGAAATGAGGAGAGTTTCACCTCTCTGCTCTTGATCAGTGCTGGGCACCCCCAGGGCCTACACTTGGGGGCTGCGCAGCCATCAGCTGCCCCCACGGCACCCTGCGGTCACGCAGCCACAGGGACAGCCACCTGCATCCCATGGGACACGGCTCGGTCAGGAAGCCTGCAGCACGTGTTTGCACCATAGCTTATGAATCCAAGTTGAAACTCCAGGCAGGCACTCTATAACCATTTCTGAGTCTTTTACTTGCTTTTATGACCCCAAAGTTCTTAGCCTAAAGTCTTTGCCAGAAAATGAAGGGATACAAAAGTCTGACCAGCAATAGCTGCTAGTGTTCATTTTTATTCACTGTCAAATGGCAGTGCTAATTATGGCAGATCCTTTCAAGAATCGCTCGTGTGCATGAATCATGTTGACATCTTTGTCCCTTTTGACAGATCAGTGGAAAATATTCTCTCTTTACTTTCTTTTTGGCTTTTTCTGTTCTCTTCTCGCTCTTTTTTTTTTCCCACTTTTCTCCTGTTCCCTCCTTCATGGTCTGGCTCCAACTCCAGGCTCTTCTGTGGTAGAAACAGTGCTGCTTTCCATTTTAGCTCCAATTCCACAGTCAGGAAGCTCTTTAACCTGGACTTTAATTCCCTGGGGCAGAATAGAGCTGTCTATAATCCTTGTGTGTTGATCTTGGTGAATTAGATAATTTCCGAATTCTGGAATTCCCTGCTGGCCAAAAGGACTCAATGATGGAATAACAAGATTCAAACACCCAAATGTTAGGATTTTGAGGTTATATATAAACTTGCTGATTCGTATCGTGAAGAAGTCACTGGCCACTGTTTACTTTCTGGGACTAGCCTCTGCTGCTGTGTATACTCACAAAGTGCCAGAAGATGACAGTGGAACTACACTGGTTTAGAGCAGCAGGCTGTGGCTTTTATGTTGTAACAAGCGTAAGTGTACATGGTTACAGTGATTCCCCCTTTGGTTGACTTGTCAGTGAGAAATTTGGGAAGATAGTGGAAGGGTACTATGAGTAATAACCCAAAGCAGGCTCTGAAAAAGATATATCTCCATAGTCTAATTCATAGAGCTGAGCAATCAGCACTTCAGTTGAGCTCGATGCATACAAACATAGTATTGCACACATGAGTAATATATAAGCTATGTGTATTATTAAATCTCACTTTAAGATTATGGCTGCTGTGGAAGTAGAGGGTTTTTGTCATCAAAAAATCATGTGTATGATCCAGTTTCCTAATGGAAGAACGAAAATCATAGAGATTAACAGCCACTTTTCTACTTTATACATTTATAAATATTGCCTAAGTGATGTTCTCTCATCAGTTATAAATGGTCCTTGAATAGACTTTTTCTGAATTAATTCTCAGATTTTTAGAGTGTATTGTCTCAAACCATCATTTGGTGAGATTTTTTTAGACGTGGATATTATAAGAACATTTGAAAACATGATTTGAAAATCTGCTCAGGTCTTCAATTCCATGGTTTTTTCTAAATAGTTTTTAGCTGTTTGTAGCCTCTTGTAACTGATTTTCATTAGTTTTATTGCTTCAGTCCATTCCTGCCAAGTTCGATGCAGACTCTGGCATATGCAGGATGGATTTGGCACAGGCAGTGAGTCTGTGTGAGAGCGGTGTCACGTGCTCGCTGTAAGTCCAGTTCCTGCCTATGGTTCCTGATGGGACTGCTCATTAAACTCTCCTAGGAGCTCTGCGGAATAAACTGCGTGTATGTTACCTCTCAAGTAATATATTGTAATTAATGTAAAATGACTCACAGAGAATAATTTTCTTTGATAATCATACTATTATTTAACAATAATTCCTGTGGGTTTACTTTTAAGTAACTTTATGTGAGGACTGTATGTGCCCACAGGTACTGTTTAAATGCTAGTTGGGTAATTAAACATTTTTGCTGTAATTGTTACCTCTTACAGCTGCTTCACTGAATTTCACAAGAGTGAAAACCTGAAGAAAGAACAGCAGGAAATACGTAATTGAAACAAAATATCTTTTGAGATGTTCCAAGACTCTGTCTTAATTTAAAAGAAAACACAAATAGGAAGTTAAAGGAATTGTTTCTGGTATGTCTTACAATGTGTCAAGTTTCATCTCAGCAATACAAATGATAGCGTCAGCTGTATTATGATAAGTTAGCATCCATTTAATGTATACTAGTTAATAGAAATTTAAAAGACTTTTTATTCCAGGTTTATTGAGTCGTAATTCAAAAGCAAGTGAGGAGTAGTGCTTTATTTCTATAAGTTCAGTATCATTTTGTGGTGATTATTTTAAAGGTAGTGGAAAATTTGTTTCTTACTGTTTTATTTTGAGTAAGGTAGACTTTGCTAATGAATCAGAACCATTTCTGCTTACTGTGTATATTACTGTTTGCATGGCTCTCTAAGCAGTAGTGCTTATATTGCATAGTAACAATAATTATAACAAACTCATATCCACTTCTTAGAAAATTTATTATTTAGGGCATTTATAGTCTGAGTTCAAGACAGAAAGGTGAATAATTTAGAGGAGGGCCAGTCTCTTCATAGATTTCTATAGATGAAGATACATTGACATGGTCTTTTGTCAAATTAAAGTATTTTCATTTTGAATTCACAGGCAAAATCTGTTTTTTTCTGGGTGTATGTTATTTACTTCCATTATGTATTTTACTTGAAAGTGATGCCTTCTTTGTGAAGGAAACATCAGATGTGTTACTGGAATCTCAACTAAACAAATAATTGGAAAAACCTTTGGAACTTGGTCATTAGCCATTCTGCTTCTGTGCTCAGTGAATGCTCTAAAGTCCTGCATCCATACTTGATTTAAAAAGACACACAAACGCATAGCTGCAATTAAGAGTAACTCTCCGGTCCTTGTGCCTAGCCCCCCCAAATCTCTGTTGTTAAAACTATTTCCAGTCTAATGTCTGCACAGACAACATGCGGTGGGTTACATCTCTGGTTCCACTGGTGGGCTCTGACTGTCATGCGCATGGTGGGAAGGTGGTGCATGCCCAGGTACAGCCACAAAAGCCTGCTTGAGCGCAGGGCAGGGTCGGAGCCCCACATCATCTGATGTCTGAACAGGCCACTGAATTAAGAGGCCATCTTATTAATACTACCTACCCTGAAGGAGCAAAATCACTTTTGAGGAAGTTTTGTGATACCCTCATATGGTGCAGGGTATCATAATTTCTATTTTACTACTCTTCCTGTTGCTTGGAACTTATTGTTAGGATATTAAATTAAAAGGCCCAAGTGGCTGCATTACATTTGGAGCCAAATACCTCTTACTGCTTTCCCAGCTGCAGGTTTCTGCATTAGATTGCTTTTGTCACCCTCATTTCCAGAGGCTTGGGAGGGTTGTTCCTGTCTTCCTTTCCCTCCTCCAGTCACCTTTTTTGTTGCATTGACACAGGCAGGGAAGGCAGGGATGGGGCTTGTTTCCATTCAGCCTGGTTGAGTGGATTTATGGATATGAAATTGAGAAGATACCTTCTTGGGCAGGTGGAGGGAAATCATATTTCACAGCTGTGGATGAAGTGGGTTACGGTGTGAGTGGAGTGCATGGAAGGGGAGTGTGTATCTGCCTGCCTTGCATCTACCCGGACTGCCTCTTGTGGGCCAGTGGTTTCTAACTTATCCTTTTAAATGGGTGCCTCCTGATGACATCCAAGCAGTTTATAAACAGGTAAAGCCTGGTGTTTGAGAGGACACCTCAAAGCTCCCTGTACTTCTGCAGATAAATATTTTCTTCTGTCTGCTTAACATGAGTCGCAGGTGGAGGGGCAGGACCAAGATTGGTTACCCAGCAGAGCCCTGCAGTTATGCACAGCTGTAGCTGAGCAGGCTTTTGTCTTTCTTACAACTGCATTGATGTAAGGAAATAAAATATGAAGTACTGTGCAACAGGAGCAGGCTCTGCATTGTGTGCAAAGACTTTGAGGATTTTTCTGGAAGCATTTCCTATGTGCAGAATGGGATTAAAAAAAGCAGTGTTAACTTTGAGATTCATTTCCCACACACACCGGTTTTTGTCTGCGGATGTTTGTGCTCTCAGGGAGGGCTGAAGGCCATCACATTGGCTAATAAATCTTCCAGGAATTCTGAAACCCTGTGAGTTATGAAACACTCGTGTTGGTCTGTATGCAGGTGTACCAGACATGAGTATAAAGTCTGCAGAGATTTTGAGTATTGCCATTGCTGGAGACTGCTTGTGATGCTGAGGGAGTTCTCCAGTGCAGATGCTAGTGCCCATCCTGTGGAGATTCTTGTAGTGAGGCTATTTTTTGTTTTGCTTACTTTTGAATGCTGACACCTTTGTAGTTATGGGTTAAGAGTGGAAGGTTTCTGAGTTTTGAAACTGTGTTCTCTGTTATGCAAGTTTTGGTTTTAAAACATCGCCCTGCAAAAAAGAGAGGCTAAGCCAAGTGTATTTGCAAAGAGAGACTTGAATCATGTGTTAACAGCTGAATTTTAACTTACCTTGAGCAGATAAAAAGTCATTGTTGCATCAAAATCTGACAGGCATAATCCCCAGCTCTGCCCAGGAAACAGTTTATTTCAGTTTACATTTTAATTGTCTTCATTTTTCTGTTTAAAAAATGGGGTTTGATTCATTGTTAGCACCTTTTGCAACAGAAATTACAGCACCAAGAAATCTCTTCAGTAATTCGTGTTGAAAAGCAAAGTGTTTCTTGTTTTCTACATTGAAAAAATTGTAGAAGTGCAGATAACAATTAAAAGAGTAACTACTGGGAAATGCCATCATGTGCTGTGCACACATATAAGAACTGTCTCTCCAGAAATTTTAGTATGTTGTTTAGTTGTAAAGTTTCAAGAAAAGGAACTTCTGCCATTCGGTGTAGAGAGAAGCTCCACAGCCAAATGAGTTTTTCTGCCTGGAACTCTACAGAAAAATGGTGTCTTAAATAGCCCAAGTTCCAGCAGTGCCAGGCTTTTCAGACTCTGGAAAGAAGGTCCAGTCCTTTGAAAAAGAACAAGAAAGAAACCCTTTCCTTCAATTGACTTAAATATGTTACAAATAAATAATTTCAGCGACTTCATGTTAGTCCGATCCACCTACATGTATCAAGACTGTTTCAAGAGGATGAAGGCCTCCCAGAATGGTATTTTGCTAATTGCCAGTTGTAACCCTTTCTCTCTCTGGTGATCCCACTCCTGTCAGGCTCACAAATTCAGGTGTCAAGACCCTGGACTTAGTTTTCAGAAATGCTATTAAAGTTTCTTTTTCTCTTAATGTCCTTCTTTCTCTCTCTTGGTCTCCATCCCCACCTGCCCTCAGGATACTGAATGTTTTGTGCATGTCCTGACTACCGTACACCAGGGCTCTAGCCCCACTAAATGGAGTTTCTCATGGGCATCTTGTGATTACGATGTTGTCTGTGTCTGAAACTAAGTTTAGACTGACATGATTCACTCCTGATGGTATCTAGTGTGTGATAAATTCAAATTACGGTAGCTTTGGTAAGTGGTAGCAACCAAGAAGGGACTTTCATCTATTTAGGTCCACTGTTGTCTATGGAGGGAACTTGATTTGAGGGTGTATGCACTTTATTGTAGTGTTTACCCAGAATATCTTTGTGCATGCTGAGCCTGTGACTGTGACAGTTCTTCACTGGGATTTGGTAAATGCCAGATCTGGGTTTTGGGTATATCTGCAAGCCTTTAGGGAACATCCAGACAATTCTCCCAGCTTCTGTAATTGTTTTGATTCAGGCGCTTGTCGTGACAAGAGCTGATTTTCCTGGCATAGACTTCCCATAGACTAATTTCTGTATGTGTATGCTATTGGTACCAAAAGATTATATCTTTGCATACCCAAAAAAGAATCTGAAACTCCAATTTTTTCCATCAGTGCAGCCTGAATAAATGAAATTCTCTATTTGATCCTGCATATTCTGGCCTTCAGCCAAAGCATGGCTTTATGGATTCAAAAACTTGAAGAATAAATATCAATACAAAAAATAGCTAAATAATGTGTGGGAGGAAATTTCAGTAGTTCTGAAGCTCTCAGTGTTAGAAATGTAGCTAGTAATGTGAAGTAGGATTTGTTTTTCCTTTGGTTCCTTTGCTAAATCCTAACTCTAGAGCTCAAGAATTGTCCATTATTAGAGGGCAAGCATTCATATTTTCTCTTTGTTACAGGGCAGCTTTGACTACTTCTGTCCCTGTGAAGTAAGTAGAGTAATCTAAATTTAAAATGTCTCAATAGAGTTCCTGCAATTTGCAAGTGCTTCCAGATCAATCGAAAATAGAGACAGGTGTCTCCTTACAAGCCACATTGCCTTTGGGCAACATCAAGCTCTGGGCGCGTTATTGCTAAACTGTATCCTGAACTGTGCTATTGTCTGTCTGAAATGATACGCTGCGTGCCTACATGACACCTTGAGAGTATTACTACAGAAAGATGGAGTTATCAAATGGTTATGTTAAATTGACTTACAGTTCAAATCTGTAGATTCATCTCAAATTTCTAAACAGTGATTAGAGCCCAGGATAAATCTAGTAGTTCAAAGTGACTCCCAAACAAGTCACTTAATAAACTTTCAGGATCAAACGCCACTAAGTTCTGGACAGACCTTATCTGTGAACACTGAAGATACTTCCTGCTTCCACTTTGCAAGTGAGCGATAGCTCACCATAGAAGTCTGGTAGGAAAAACACAACGTTTCTTTTAAACAACGGTGTGATCAAGTATTTTTTCTACTTGGCTAATAACTTACAGTTGCGCAGGACTTAAGAGTGGGATTCCGTGATGCTGGCAACAGGATGGGACAGAAACGGCTTCTCAGTGTATTATCTGAGAAAATACAGGTATTTTTTGCTCAGGTATGGCAATAACTGAAGTATTTATGTTTTGAAATTACTGGAGGTTTCAAGAATTTGCATTCCATAAGGGGAGTAGACTTGTTTAGTTAGAAAGTTCACACCTATTTGGACACCTGTAAGCTGAAGAGTAAAATTCACACAGCACTTAACAAGAAGGCCTGTCTGAAGAACAAATTTACCTCAGGAACAAAACGTGGCTTGTTTTGGTTCTTTCTGCCTGACAGCTTTGTAGCTGACACAATAAATGCAGCTTTTCAGACATTGAAGTTTTAATAAATCATAGTTGGTTTATATATGTAAAAGTTGTGAAAATTGTGCAAATTAACTGTTCAAACATAGAGTTTCAGGGGGAAAATCAATTTCTATAAATTTTACTGCAAGTAAAGGCAGTATAAAAAGAGAAACATTAAAGATCTTAGCAGCAAAGGATAAGCAAGTGTTTAAAAGGTGATAGGAAAACACTTTACCAGTTTGCACACTTCAAGAGGCTTACTAAGGAAAAAACCAAATCTTTATAACAAAAGGGGAACAAAATAAGTATTGGTAATAGTAAACAGCTGAACGATTCAATAGTCTATCAATCTGACCAAATAAATTATCTGTAAGTAGATATCATCATAAAACTCACAGCATAAAGGGAAGGACTTGATAGAAAAGCAGAAAACAGGGAAAACTATAAATTAATACATCCCCAGAAAATGAAAAAAGACATTTGTTAAAGTAAACGAATTTTTAAAGTATTGAGTCAGTAGAAAAAGTGTAATTGAGGTTAAAAAAGGGGGGGAAAAAACCAAACAGGAAGAAATTAAAGATAGCCTTAACTAGTGTAATAATTAGTGTAATAGTGTGCTTTTTTTCATTGGTAGAAAAGTCTTCTCCTGTGTCGTTTCAGGCAGAATAAAGGGATCAGTTGAAGTTCAGTAGAACAGAAGATCAGGTGCTGATCAGATTTAATCCCACCCTTAACTCAACAAAACATTCATTTGTAACACCTCCTCCAATGTTTTATAATGTAGATTATACTCATAGATTTAAAGATAATATTTGACTGTGTCCATCAGGATTGAGTCTGTAACATCTTGAAAATGACACGGTATGTTAAGAAAAGTAATTGCCTCATCAAGGCTTTAGATCAAGGCGCAGTTTATTTGATTGAAGTACACATTGACAGGATGAATACTTCTTTATGAAGTCAGTGGCATCAAGTAGAGATACAAACTTTCACCTCCGCTATTTGGAGCCACTGTTTATTTT
>NW_010208012.1:58530-59193 GCF_000695765.1 Mesitornis unicolor
AAGAGTGGGAGAGAAAAGGTTGACTCAGGTAGAACATGCATTATGTTACTTAACAGAAACCACAGCTAGGTTGTTTTCCTGGTAACCTAGATCCAACAGACCAACAGATACTCATGCATAAAAGAAAGGAGAGAAAAAAAAAAAGGTAAGTTAAAAAACCAAATAGGCATAATGAGAACAACAGTAATTTTCTACTTCAATAATGTGATATAAAAACAAGTTGTACGCAAAACAGGCATCTTCATACTGCATGGCAGTAAGATGTGATGTGAATGAACAGGATGTCCAGAAGGAAGTAATGTAGCAGCTGCATTTACCAGCATAAAGAAGATTTAGGTGTTGTTAATCCACAATTTAAAACCAATCTGTGAGTTTTCCACTGAAATTTTGTTTCCACCTTAACAGTTGGATGTGAAAGCTGGAAATCCACCAAAGGTACAGACAGCCGTCTTAAAGCTTTTGAAAGTAAATGCCTCAGGGAAATAGTAGGTATTAAATGGAATGAATTTATAACAAATACTGAGATTCATCAGGGAGTTGAACAAGACTTAATCTCCTAAATTATCCAGAAATGAAGATGGAAATATCTAGGATATGTGGTAAGAATGAGGCCAGATCTGATGCCAGAGTGTCTGCCATGGCAGGGAAGCCCTTAGGCTGGCC
>NW_010208012.1:59224-66556 GCF_000695765.1 Mesitornis unicolor
GTAAAAGGGGCTGACCAAAATAATTCCTCTATTGAAAAGTGCTTAGAGATGGAAACATTTTGGGTGGCTTGACAAAGTTGGGGACAGTCAAGGAGAAAACCAGATGGCTCAGCAAAGTCTTGCATATGTTTGAAGGAACTCTTGGCAGTGTAGGGGAAAAATGTGAGTTGGGTGGCACCAAAGTTTTTATCTAATATTTCATTTCTATTAGGGGCTATAAGCACTTGGCAGACCTGTAAAATTATTTCAAGACTTTTATCAGCACCCCTCCAGGTCTAATGACTAGAAATTACATATTTTAATCCCATAGTCCAAGCTCACTCTGTCACTTGCAACTGGCAACTGCAGTTAACTGTGTAATTTATGTAAACTCAACACCACCCACAAGTTTCTAAGATCAGCACACAAAGTGGTTTCTGCTGCTATGAGACAGAAAACCACCAGGTTGTCTTCCTGCATCTGGGTGGAGGAAGTCAGTGATTGTCTGCTCGCAATAATGAGAGCTGGCATGTCTGCCAGGGCCTCTTCTTCAAGTAGCGGATCTTGGCTTCTGACCCAACCTGTGCACCACTCTTCTTAATTAAGCTGTGTCTTGACTGTATTAATATCCTGGTGTGTAGCTATCTGGGATTTTGTAGTCAAGCATGCAGTTCTTTGGTATTACCCACACATTCTCAATCTCTGGAGCCACGTCACCTGAGCTGTTATGCTGGTGGCATCCTCGGTGACCACATCTGCCTGTTCCCAAGAAGTCTTCTTCTCTGATGTGGTCCTCTGGCTCCAGAATGGCTCTTTAGCTGCATGGCCATGTTTAAAGACTCGTGTTGCATGTCTGCTCCTAGATGTCCTACATCAAGTGGTGCTTCACTGTGTGCACAGCACTTTGCAGATGCTGATTAGAGGCTTCTTTCCTACTGAATATATTTATCTGTTTCTTTTTTATCCCTAATTTATAAGTTAAAATTGATTAAGGGTGCATTTTTTGAGAGAAGGAGAGGGCTTCATTGGTCTTCAGACATCTGGACTGCCAGGTAATGAGTTAAAAACCTATAGTGTGTCTTCTGGCTGTTCCTAAACCAAAAGCATAATTGGGATTTGGTGGCCTGAACAGAGGCATCCTGTGCTATTTGTTCTGCTTAGCAGGCTCCTCCCTGGCTACCAGCTGTCCCCTTGGCAGTGAAAAAGCCTCATTGGTAATACCTGCCAGTGTCAGGGAGATATCTAAGATACCTCAGTTGGTCTCAAATGGCACTAGGCATACTGCACCCAGTATGTGTTAGCTACAAAGGGACGGGAGGGCTGTACCTCCCAAAGAGAGGGATTTAAACCAGGATTTGTTTGTTTCACTCCCTTTGTGGAGTGTAAGCCTCAAGAGAGATTTTAAAAAGACGATATCACCTTGGTTTCCAATTTCAAGTACAAATGAGTGATATTTCTTCTATCGTGACTTTATTCTCTCTCTGAGTTGAATGACTTTTCCTTTAGCTTACTGTTATTGTGACTGGTATCTACTTTATTGCTTCAAATAGTCTTCCAGAGCCATGGTAGTAAAATAAGATCTCTAAAATATGAAAACCAGAAACTATTTTTTTTCTGCCACAGCGCTGGCTGTAACAATGGAAAATAATCGATTTCCATTTGAAACTGTTTCTGAATTGTTTCATTGATGTTGCCTACCTCTCTGACTATCTCTTCTTTCTTTAGAAGCAGCTTGTTTCACATACCTGTTTTGTTCCGTGAACATTTCTTTTACACTTTATTTATCTGTGGTTTATTAGACACATCTGTAAAGTTTGGTCACAAGTCAGGTAGAGTCATCAAGACTTTTGTGGTAGGGTAGTCACTGAAGTAACCAGGGATAAGCAAGACAGAAACTAATAGGAAAAAAGGTTATATAAAATACATGGTGAAGCGTTACAAATACATCTTTCTTGTGTGCGGCGTGTTTCTACTGTTTGTCACATGCTGAAGTATTCAGTCTCAAGAGGTGTTTAGACCACGTCCTGTTGATGAGTCGTATGAAAAAAGACTGTAGGAGATTAAAAAAACTTCTACAAGGCAGGTTCTGATCAAGCTGACCTGCTGTGGATTTTTGTTATTTGAGGCTAAGTTGTCTCTCTGAAAAGAATCTCATCCTGTGCTGGTAATTTAATCAGTCAGAGCAATGGTAATAAAAAGGCGTAGCTTACGTATGGAAAATATTGTATTATGTGGCAGATCATTGTTACAGCTTTCGAAAGCTTCTGAAGAGAATTGTAATATTTTGGCAGGAGTTCAAAATTCTCTTTCCTACAAGAAACAGGTTCGGTGGTTTTTTTTTCTCTAACATGTCATTTTGAGGTTATATGGTAACATCTGTCAGAGCTATGCTAACCTCTGTCATCCAGCTGTTATAATTGTGGTATTTTCCTTCCTTTTCCTTCTCTTTCCTCTCCTTTATGCTTTCTCTTTCTCCTCCCTCTGAAAAAAAAACAACAAAAACGACCTCCTTTTATACTGAAACTTCAGGTGGAATGAAGTGGTTATAAAAGCATCTGTCAACACAGGAATAGTTTGCCAAGCCAAGTATTTGGGTTGGAAGTCATGCCTTCCCAACTGCTTGAAAACAGGAAGTATCTCTGTTAAGTGATGGATAGCTCTACTTTGCTGAGAGGAAGAAAAGGCTTTTTTTTTCTTTTTTTCATTTTTTTTCTCTCCTTCTTTTTTTTTTTGCCTCTCGGCTAATAAGTGAGTTCTGCAGTTGTTCCATGCATGTAAGGAAAGACTCCTATATAAATGCATATATGAGTGCACACATCTGTGTGTGTATGTATGTGTGTGTGTGTGTATGAATACACAAACTAACCCCTTTCCCCCCCAAAACCAACAATCTACTTTGTACATGATCGGTCCCTGTCAGAAGCCAGCCCAGGCACATCTTATCCCAGTGATTCCTGTAAAGCTCTCAGAATCTGTCAGAAACAGCCTGCAGGATAGCAACGGCTCCTGGGTGATTAATTGCCAAAAGAGTCTGGTTCCAGGTTTTATTACATGTAATTGTTATCTTTTCTAAAAGGGTTCTTTTATTAAACCCCCACCCCCAAAAAAGAGGGAGAAGAAAAAAAGATCTAACATTTCTGAGGTTTTGCACCTCTTAGACATACACTAAAGAGGGTGTGTTACATTGTTTATTAGCTGACAATAGATTTTTTTTCCTCCAGTCAACTTTAACTTTACTATAAATCATTTTATTAGAAATGGGGGAGGAAGAGCTGCATAACATGTAGGTGAGAATGGGGTGAGTTCCAGTGCCTTCTCCACATCAAAACCTGTCCATGCGACCCAGCAAGGGGCAGAGTATTGGATCGCTTCTGCTCCTTGCTAAAATGACAGGAATAGAGCCAAAAATCGGGACATCCTCTGTCCGCACGCCATTGCAGTAGGACTGCTCAGATGGGACACAGGGAAAGAACAAGATCTTATGTCTGAAATCCCCTTCACAAGGGAAGCGAGCACCACAGCCCTGAGATGAGACAGCCGCTCAGCACGGGTGCAAGGGGAGAATGGTACAGCTGCAGCCGAATGAGAAGAGGAAGAAAGGTCAGACCCTGGTTTTTGTAGAGTTTGTGACATGCAAACGTGTGTTTGAGTGTCCTGAAAGTAGAGTAGATTGTGGAGAATCTGCTAAATTGCTTCAGGTTCTCTGAGACCATATTCGCAAAGCAGAGAAGCGGAGAGTCTGCCTCCCTGTGGGTGCCTCCATGTCTTTGAATACATGTAAGAGGCGTGATTTGGAGCTGAATTTCTGTGGTGCCAAACTGGAGTATCTGGAATCCTATCAGTAGGGTTGCTTGGATTTGCATTGCTTTTACTGCATTGAAAATGTGCTGTGTTACTGACAGGTTTAGACTTTTATAGATGGAAGCCTAGGCAAAGCTTGGCTCCCAGTGAACACTGCCATAATTTGTGCCAACGGGCCAGTTTAACTTTTTGAAATGTCAGAGGAAAAGAAAAGCATGGAGATACTGGTTCTGCAGCTGCAAAGTATCTGACTGCAGATGTTTCTGCCAAGAGAAGTGATTGAAACTCAGTTTCTTGAGATATTTTAATCCTATCTGAACAAAACCACATAAAAAACGTGCTCTGGTATTGTCTGCATAGGCCAAGGAGCACATTGTTCCTCGCAGTTGTGTTTACATGGTCTCATTGCTGCAATGAAACAAGTCTTCTCAAGTCTTCTTTCTCTGCGATTCCCTTTGAATTAGTTATATTAATCAAACTCTGACAGTGGCAGAACTGTGAGATACAGTGCTTGGGACACTGAAGTTACTGATTAAAAAGATGGGAATATTTTGGTGCATCCAGCTTTGTGCAGGTTCAGAAATAAAGGCCTGGCTTTTTGCAGAGTTTTTCTGCTTCTGTATCCACAAGCAGTTTCTTTAAATGGTGGAGGGGCAGAAACCTTACCACCCATCCCTCTTCACCCGTGCCTGCTGCCCTTTCTCCACGTGTGACCACAGCTGCCTGTGGTACAGGAGGGACTGTGGGAGGTGAATTTAGGAGGAGGCAGCAGGGCACAGGAGCCTCTTCCCTGAACTCTATAAGCAAGATAAGGCAGCTGAATAATCTCTGGTGCTACATGTTTGGTGCTGTACCCCAAAAACAGAGGCATAGCTACCTCTAGCCCAGAGCAGTCCGAAAGCCCATGGCTTGGCAGCGAGGCGAGGGCTGTGGTGCAGATGCCAGGCAGCAGGCAGTGCAACTGGGTGCTGGGGCACATGAGCCAGCTCCGCGGTGAGTACTACGCAGCCATAGTGTAGTGGTGCTGGTGGTTAGGGACCCAGCCCACAGTGGGACCACATCCATGCCTGAGAGCAGACATCAGGGGAAGAAAATAATTCAAACTTAAAAGCAGCTCTGAATGCTTTGGCCACGTGGAGGCTTAATATGCTTCCACAATTGAATGTCATTCAAATAAGTGACATATGGTTTCTAGTGATTTGAGGCAGTTCTTGCTAGAGGTTTTGCTTTACAAGGAAAGATTAATTTATTATTTTTCTGCTTACTGTAGAGTAAACTGTGTTTTGCTGTAATAAGTAAGAGGATGGATCTGTAGTGATAGCTGAAGGTTTTAGTTCCTGTTGGTAGCCACCAAATAGAGCAATTCCAGAAGATACATTGAACGACACAGAAAAATTTCCCTTTGTTGATGAGATGAACTGGAAATGGGTAAAAACTAGTGGTAGTAGTAACTGTGGTAGTGAATAACTAGTCATAGTAGACCTGGAGGATAAGCAAAGTGAGCAGACAAATCCTACACAAGCTTAGCAGTGAAGGACAGATTGCATTCTTATTTTTCAGATGGTTAACTCTCTGTATCGCTTTGTCTTGGTTTGGACTCAGATGATATAAACTGTTTCCGTGTTCAAGTTGGTTTACTGATTGTCAGCATATCAAACCATGTGTTTGTTCTCTGTCTTTAATTAGTACTTCTGGTTAATGCCTGAGTGAAATGTTCACGCTGTGCTCACTGCCACTTGATAGCGCACATTCTTCCTGAACACCTGCTGTCAAACGTATCATGTCTTTTCTTGTCAACTTGCACAATGCTCCAGGTCTTGAGTAAGGCTGACATGGTGGAAGGCTTGTACAGCCTGATTTTTAGAAATCTGTGTGGAAAGTGAGGTCTTTGCGTAGAGACAGATAATAGGAGACTGCAACATTTTGTAGGAGCCAGTCTCTAATAATATCTAATAAAATTCTGTTTGCAAATGCAGTTTTTGAACTAATGGATAGACTGTAGGTTAAAGAAGCAAACTGTTCCACCCTGAGAGGAATCGTAGATGTTGTGTAACGAGAACAGAGAGTAATCTGCACAAATCTTGGGAGAAGTACAAGGGTGGTGACCAGCCAACAAGTCATCAAAGAGGAGAACTGGTTAGAGATGTTGGCGTGTGCTGATGGTGGTGACAGATGTTGGCACAGAAGGAAGAAGGTGGAGAGGAGGAAGAGTGTGGGGAAAGGGGCTCTTGGAATGAAAAATGCAGTACTGCTTGACTCAAGAGCCTGTAATTACAAGACTCCAGTCTTGTGACACAGCAAATAAGCGTGTCGCCTGAAACAGAGGAGTTTGAGGTTGCCTCCTGAAGCAGCTCATGCCAGGAGCACAGGGAATGAAAACCTCATGGAACAGTGAAGTTTAGCTCTCTGCTGGCCTGTGTTTTTTAAGTCCTTAATAATGACACTCTAAGGTGTTTTTTCACCTCAGCACCTTCTAATTTTGGTAATTAATCCATGGTTGCAAAAAGCCTCCAGTAGCCTGTCTAGCAAACAGGACGGAAGAGCATCCCGTACTTGAACCTTTCAAAGATCCTAAAATGCCAAGTGCTGCCTGCCTGTTGCACTGGGAGCATGACCTGCTCTGGCACACAGTGAGAAAGAAAATACCAGGCACTGAGGTGAGCCTTGAAAGCGTAGGAGAAGCACCTTTATGGGAGCTGACTTCACTCCTGCAAGAGATAAATATGATGGCACAAGAAGGCCCTTTCATCATTATTAACAAACTCAGTTCCTCAGCCTATATTTTACCTTCATACTTTCCATGCTTACAACACATCTGTCCTGACATGTGGGCAAAAACACTGAAAAGATCTCACAAACAGTTATTGCTTGTACAGACTACAGGAAGAATATGACTGACTATAAAATGTGTGTTCAAACACTGTAATGATGAAAGTAAAAAAAAATTGCATTACTAAATTAAATTACAAGATATAGATTACCTCTTGTATTTGGGAGTCTGTGTAAGTGGGGACCACAACCAGGGGTCATAAATAGGAATTGTTAATTTAAGTTGGAAGGATTTAGTTACAAAGGAAACAGATAGTTCTGTTACTTCCAGTCCTCTCATTTTCATCTGTGGTCTGATCCCAATGGACTCCAAAGGCAGGATTAAACTTTTAGTTACATTTTTTAGGTTCTGTATTATAAATATATGTACTTGAAAGGAAATGTCTTAAATTTAGTATAAAAATCTGTTCATACTTGTGAAGATTGATTGCAGTAGAGAACATGCAGTAACATTGATTCTCCAGATGAACTTAATTACCTGCTAAAAAAAACTTGCTCTCTCTTACACACCTCAATATACAGTTTATTCTGCAGCTTATGTTTTGCTATGCAAGTTACATTTTGGTAATGAAAATTTTGTCAGTTTGCCACATTTCTGGAATTATATTTTTTTTCCTAATGTCAGGTTACCCTCTTGCAATCTTTATGTATGATATTTTGTTATAAGATCTGATTAAGAATGATTTTGATGAGTTAGGCATGGCTGTAGAAGTATGTCAGCAG
>NW_010208012.1:66587-74581 GCF_000695765.1 Mesitornis unicolor
GAAAGCTGTTTTTTTCTATCCCACAGATAGCTCATCAGCTGTGTATGCTTCTGTCAGTGATACAATTCTGCATTGTTTGACAAGGTAGTTCTTGAAATAGCCAAGTATCCTTTGCAAAAGATAACTAAAGAGGGATGCTATAAAACAAAACAAACAAACAAAAAAAACAAATGGAAGGAGGAGGAAGAAAATTAGCAAAGCCCTAAAGTTAATTCTAGTCCATTCTTAACAAGAACCACAAATATTTTCCTGGCTTTACCTATTTAAGTTTTCTTTCCTCAAATAACTGTCTTTATAGTTGCTCTCAAAGTATATGTTTTTGAACTAGTTATCTTTTCCAATGTTATATTTTGAAGTAATAGTCTATTTTAATTACTAAGGAATTTAAGCATTTCTTTTTGAAAGGGAACTAGTTTCTTCTTAATTAAAATTAAAATTAAAATCTTCCACATTAAAATGTGGTTTTTTTCTCTTAATGATATTATGTATTACATACAATTATCTCACTTTCCTGGTGCACCCCTGAAGAATATTGTATCTGTGTACCCCTAGTAACCTTTCAGTTTATGTGCACTCGGACCCCTTTTGTAACTGTTGTGGTAACAACAAAAAAATTACATAAACTTGCAAAAGAATTGCTTAATGGTATGAAGTATTCTGGTTTCTACCAAAACCCCAATTACTTAATTTTGTGCCCTTCCTGGCCTATATAAATTATGCAACCCTCACATCTCAACATCAGTGAATTATATAGCTCTGCACACACATCAATTAATTTTGGCCCCATCAACTTCCCACCTTCTGTGTGCTCCTAGCCTCAAATCAGTTTTGCATCTCCCAGCCGCAAGCGGTTAATTTTGTACTCTCGGCAGCTCGTATCTGCCTGAACCTGCAGCCCCGCTTCAACTCTTCACCCTCCCCCACCTGCCTCTCCTCCTGCACAGCCAAGCCTCCCTCCTCCCGCTGCTACAGCCTTCTCCTGCCGAATTTCTCCTCCTCCAGCTCAGGGCCTCCTCCATCAAGGGCCAATCCAAGCTGGCTTCACCTATCCCAGATGGCTTTACCGCCTGCCTTGCCTATGGGCCAGTGCCAGATCCATACACTGCAGGGCCCACTGCATCCTCGGGGCAGTGGGACTGGTCTAGAGGTGACCTGGGTGTCCTTGTCACTCTCTGCATGATTTACAAAGAGCAAATTGCAAGACTTAAGCTCCATCTTCTGGAATGGCCTGTGAAATCGTTGCACACTTGGGGTAACCACCTCCAAAACCCTTCCCATGGGGAAGCCCACATCACGTAACACCCCACTGAGAAGATAAATACTTTCTAGGTCTGTAAATAAAGAGGTGTTGAGGAAAAAGGTGGTGCCAGCATCCATCAAACTCAGCACTGCTGCCAGTGGGAGAAGCAAGGGTGACCTGGTCCTCAGTGTTAAAGCTGACACCGGTGCTGCAGGTGTCCACACCCAATGCCACAGTAGGCTTCTTGAAACAACTCAGAAAGAGCTCATTTTCCTCCTGAAGACACTTCAGCATGCAAAAACATAAAGGAGGGTATCTTATTCCCTTTTTGCCAACCTCTACATGCAGCTCAGTTCTGAGCTCAGAGTTATTTTGGCCAGAAAGGAAAAGTATCTCCATGAGAAGCAAGCAGAGACCAAAAGCCCCAACATCCAGCCTGAGAGGACGATGAGAATGAGATGAGAACAACCTGGACTTGTTGCTCTCCAGCTGCGTTCACACCGGCAGGCAGCAGAGCAGCTCTGCAGCCAACCTACAGCCTCTCACTGGGGATTTGCTCTCCAATACTGCAGGATGGGTCAAGGCAGGCCTCTTCCTCACTCTCACTCCACTTTTAGTTCCTCAGGAGTGTAGAGGGGAGGGGGCCGGCAGCTTGCCAAAGGGGAAAGGGTGGTGACAGCAGAGTGAGGAGCCGTCGGGTTATGCCCAGCATGTCCAAGGGATGTCACATCTCTATAGTCTGGCTGGACTCTTGAGAGGGCTGCTCCAGTTCATTCTGCTTTTCTCTCTGGGGGCTGGAGGGAATTTGACTCTTCTCTCAATAAGGTTACAGAATATTTTCTCTCCTCTCCTTTTTGTCTGTGTCTATTTAAGCAGCAAGCACTGCATAGACTGGCTTCTGCTTTTTTTGTACAGTTCCCAGCACATCTGGCCATCTTGGATAGGGTCCCTAGGCCTGATTGTAGCAAAAATAATGTGTTTAAAAATTTTGCCTTCAACTATGACTATATATAAAATGCAAAGCATTTGGGACAAACTGGAGGAAATAAAATTTTTAGTAACTGAGAAAAAAAAATAACTCTTTTACATCTGCAGTTATGCTTTGCCAGCATGGGTGCTCTGTGGTGTTAGAAGACTGTCTCAGAACTGAAAGCCAATGCAACGCAAGGGAGCACTTGGTCCCAGCTGATTGACATCAAGTGTTTTCCTTTCCCTCTTGCACAACAGCCATGGTCATTTATCAGTGTGAAGCTAAGCTGGCTCTAGATAGTGTTCTAATTATCTAGGCTTCCTGATTAAACCTGCCTTGATTTAAAAGAGACATACCAGCATACTCATGTGAACGTTTCTTGTTTCTTCTAAATAATAGAATTAGCTATGGGCATTTCCTTAAGAGCATGCAGAATGCAATTGCGGTATAATTCCTCTCCCTCCAAGCCTAGTCTTGAAACATGCAAATTTCTCTTTCAAGTGTGTTGGCAGAAAATGGCAACATCCTGATGCACATGTGATTTAGACACTGAATTACACACTGGTTGAGTTATCATCAGTCGGCTGAGATCTTTGGTAAAAATATCAAGAGTGCTGTGGAAAGTAGCACAGTCTGCTGAGGAAATATCAGTGCATGGCTTGCTTCTCGCTGTCTTTCTTAGGGATTCAGCCTTGGCCACAGAGACAGGGTACTGGGCTGGGTACGGACCTTTAGTCTTGCCAATACAGCCTCGCTATATCCTTGTGCAGCTTGATGCAACACGCTGCAGGGCCGTGCACTTTCTGCTGAGTATCTTCATGTTCTGTTTTAAAAATAACAAGGCATCCCTTAACATTCAGGATACATCTTTCCTCTCTGAAGCACCACAACAGTCTTTTTAAATAAACTCTAGGAAGGGTGTTAACTTGATCAATGCTATGCAGGAAGGAAAGCTCTTTCCTACTATTTTTTCAGCATGACTTTCACTGACATGATCAGGCTGGGAAAAGACTTATTGGCTGACAGCCCAGGACAGCCATGCAATATCTCTAGTCATCTGGAACTCAAACTGCTCTGCCCAAGGGAGAACCATAACATAAAACCAATTTAAGTTACACACTGAATCTTATAAACATTGTTCAGTTTTTTAAAAATAGTTTAAATACTATTTATGTCCATTCGCTACGCACATTTTTTTTCTAAAATGTCAAGAAAGGCTGGGAGGGTTTTTACTTTTTTAGTGTAGAGGGTTTTCACAAATCTTGGAGATTTTTAGAAATATAGGAAAATGAGCTTCCTCTCCTCACATAAATTTAAGAGTTTGGCTTCTGCTTTGTATCGGATAGAACTGTTTTATATATAGATAATGTTTACTTTTTGGCCCAATCCAGAAAGCACAGTCACAGAAATGCTGGTTGGAGGGGACTTCCAGAGGCCCTGCAGTCCCCCCTGCAGCACAGCACAGCATGGGGCTGTCCCCAGTGCCAGAACAGTGAGGGCTTGGCTTCGTCTGGCCAAGCCACAAAACCCCCAGAGACAGAGTTTCTGCAGCCTCTCCTGTGACCTGCCTGAAGGCTGCACTTCTCTCCTAGAGCTTTTTTCCCTGCCCAGTCTGAACCCTTCACACTGCCCTTTGTGGTTGCTGTCTCCTCTTAGGTTGTCTGTCGCTACTGCTTCCCAGGGTTTGCTCTGTCACCCTTCTACCTCCCCAGTGTATTTAATCTGAGTATCCCTGTGAAACCAAAGTGCAAGGGCCACTATATGTGTATGAAACCGCAAAGTTGGGGCCTTAGCTTGTGACTGCATTCATCTGTTGAATTTTCATATGTCTTGTGGAACAGGAGAAGCGAAAAATGAGGTTTTTCCAACACTTCAAACCTGATGCTAAGTGTATTGAACTGTAGTGCTTTTGCAAGCCTATGTTTTTTCCTCTCTTTTTGAAGCAGAGCATCACTGGCCTCTGTCTATTGTTACCTTGTTTTGCATAAAAAAACCTGGCAGAATAATCTGCTCTTCTGTAAGTGTGTGGAACTCTAATAATTTGTGATAAAGCAACGTGAATTCAGGATGTAAGCTTCACTTCAAAAACCATTTTTTTTCTCCACTTCTTGTCTTGATTGAAGATCTGAACTTGGGATGTGTCCATTGCCACCTGTCCTTCTGCCAAGACCTAACATTCCAGCACACCTTGCAACAAGCCTAAAATTATTATTTTAGGAAAATGACTATGGTTCCTTTATGATGCCTTTTTTCCATAAACTGGTATTTCACAAGCTGAGTAGACTTACTGTCTTTTCAGTGACGAATCCATCCTAATATAGGAGACTAACCTTTCTTGCACATAGCTTGATTGTTTTTGTGCAACTTCTTACTTTTGCTGAAACTGTTGGTTATTTGGCAGTGTTGTTGTTTTTAATTGAGTTGTGGTTTTTACTTTCTTGATGTGATATGCTGTATGTTATAACTTTTTCTGTGATGCTTTCATTGCAGGCCTTGCTGAGGCCAGGACGAATAGACAGAATTATCTATGTGCCACTGCCAGATGCAGCCACTCGCAGGGAGATCTTCAAACTCCAGTTCCAGTCCATGCCAGTCAGTGATGAAGTCTGCTTAGTGGAGCTTGTTCAGCACACACAGAAGTACTCAGGAGCAGAGGTAAAACTTTCTGAACAGTAGCAGCCATGGAGCTGGTGCACAAAATTGTGTCTTTAAAACTGAAGTCAAGTATCATACAGATATCATCCCTTAAGTCTTCTCTACCAAAGTCCATCTGCCAAAGTGGTAGAAGAAGTTATGAAAGGTAGTATTTGGCAGATTTCTATGTTCCTGCTCAGAAAGCAGAATACAGTCTGTGGCTTTTAGCTTCAAGATCTCCATCAGAGGATTGTTGCCAGGGAAAGGTCCCATTCCAGGGTGAGCCTTGGTGCAATCACTGGTGGCTTCATTGAGGATGTGCTGCCAGGAGGAGTGGAGGGAGGTGTGGGCAAGTGGTCTCAGTTCACCTTGGCCTCCCTGTGTCCCAGGGATCTTTTGCAGTTAGAATTGTGACTGAGTGCCTAAGAGGGAGGAGAGATGGAGCTGTGAGACAGTGGAGGGGAATTGCAAGGGAGTCACTGGTCACTTTGAAGCTTGTATTTTCCGATTCCGTATAATCAAGACCTCACAGCATCATTTACTGTTATAGCTCGTTGCTGTAGCTCGTCAGCTTCTGACAGTGGACGTCAGACAATTATTTCCTGTCCTGAGTAGAAGGAGAAGCTTTCTCAGATGCTGCTGCCTGGCAGTTATAATAAGCATTGGCACATTAGTGGTCACCAGTCTGCTTACTGAATATTATTTATATCAGTATCTCGTGAAAGGATATTTCATTCTTTCCTCATTTTGATTAATTGAAAGTAATTATATTACTTCGAAAATTCAAAGAATGTTATTAAGGTTGCCAATTTGAGCTCTTGAAAGTTATGAAATACCAGAATTAAAATTTCCACCTTATTGTAGTCAGTCTGTATGCATTATCGCACCATCTTTAATTACGCAGTCACCTTCTACTTTTTCCATAGCAGAGTGGAAAATGTGATGTGCTTGCCTTGGTTCACCCATCTTTCTGTGTGCTGTTTGCAAGGGTAAGAAAATAAGCTAAACTTTTGTCTTGGTCCAAAAGAGAGGGTGACTGTGGAGTTTTTATGAGATTCCTATAATGCTGAAGGTCCTTTTCAACTGACTGGTCATTGGATAGGGTCCCTAGGCAAGACTTTTGCTCATTTAGCTATCACTTAAACGCTGGTAAGTTGTAAAATGCTGCATTGCCTACTAGTAAGCCCTGACTGGTGAGTGCACTGCTGTGAGTGCTCCAAATCCAAGGGCTGGGGTCAGACCTTGCCGTGTGCAGCAGCAGGGTCCTGGTCTGGCCTCCAGGCTCGTTTCAGGAAGCTGTGCCATGACAAACACAAAAGTCAAACCTGCAAGAGCTTTCTTCCTCCTCGGCACAGGACAAACTGTGCTCTGGGAGCGAAGGAATGAAAGCTGCCTTATGAGTGAAGCTGTTTTGTGTAGAACATCTTCTTGCTGAGGAATGTGGGATCTCATAATGAAAAAAAGGCAATAATCAAAAGAATTGCAGGCTTAAGTGTTCGTCTGAAAAACGGTTGCAGGCCTGCTGCCTCCATGCTTTGGAGCAGTCACTTAAAACAGGACTATGGTTTTATATAGATGTCAGTGATAAGACTTCTGCTGCTTTTGGAAAATTTATCTGCTTCTGGCTGAGTTATAAGCTCCCAAAAACATAAATATAAGGATATTCTCTGTTGTGTATGGAAACTGTCTTACCAGACAACAACTGTATTGCGTGTTTTTCAGGAATTCTCAGCATATGGGGATTTCCTTTGGATCTGGATCAGCTGAGGCTCTAGTGGTGAATTCCTGTGCTTAGTTGATAATGAGTCACAAATGTCTTGGTGCTGGCTTTGTACAGAACCAAAAGGAAGTTAGTGGGTTATTGAGTGCAGCTACAGAGTAGTTGCAGAGGAAAAAAGTCTGCCTGTTTCTAATACGGCATTTCTCGTGAATTTTGTTCTTTTGCATCATTCAAGTAATTATAATAATTGGGATGTAAAGAGTAAATACAAAAAAAGCCTCAGTTAGAGTTCCTTGGAAGAATATATAAAAAGTCTTGACAGTTGGCACACACAGTGGCCAGTTTCATTAAAGCCTTTTCTTTCTAGTGTCTCCAGCTTCCCAGCTTTACAAATAGTTTCCGCTGTTGAATGGCAAGTTCCCATTCCACTGTTATATCCTTTGTTTAGAAAAATAAATGGAAAATGCTTGGTTTTGTGACTAAAAGATGCTGTATGAATAGGGAGTTGCATGTAAAGATGCGTTGAATCATCGTGACATGAGCTGAATAAACAGCAAGTGAAGTGGATAGTTCAGTATGCATCTGGCTTCCAACTTGGCCTTTTTTCAGATCAGATATTTGTATATTTTTTGCCTGTCATCACTTATGACCAGTTATCTCTATTCACCTGCTGGATATATATTTCTCTTAATGAGTACCTTTAAAGATATATCAAGATAGTGAAACAGAGTGATTACTTCCCACTCTTTCACATGAGAGAAGATGGAAGATAATTTATGAAGATGAATTACAATTTCCTTCTCTCATGCATTAATGAATTTAATGTAAAAAACAAAGTGCATTAGAGGAGCGGCGTCTGTATGGTTAGCTTTTATTATGCTAATAGTATAGGTCAAACAAATCCTCAGCTTTTTAGAAACATTTGTGTTTGAGTTTGATCTTCATTTCCAGGCCCTTCTGAAGTAGTGCTCTGTAGCAGTGCTTGAGGTTTGTCTTCAGGGCTACCTCAGTATCTGTAATTCAAGAAAATAAGAAATTGTTTTTAGAAGTTTCTGAATAGCAAGGTTTGGCCTTGGAGCTAATGTTGACACCAGGGATCATTCCTTCCTCCTGAAGTTGGCCTAAAGTAACTTCTTTGGCTGCATCTCTGCCCTGAAGGTGCCTTTTCCCAGGACCACCTCAGCCCCTGTTTAGTGGAGCCAGTGTGACTCAGCCATGCTCAGGGTGGGCCTGTTTGCATCCAGGACAGCTCTGCAGTAACTGTGTGCCCTGTTTGTCCTCACAGACAGGCCAGTGGGCTTCACCAGTGTGGCAGAGAAGCAGTCAGAACTGCTCTTGTCTTTGCACCCAGCTTTTTTTTCCTAAGAAATTTCTATCTATTTCTGTATTTTGACTATACCTGGGCAGCTGACACCTGGCATGGTTCAGCA
>NW_010208012.1:74612-82980 GCF_000695765.1 Mesitornis unicolor
GCTGCATGACCAGCCTCGGTGGTCCCTCCGGCTCCATTAGCAAGGAGCCTGGTAAGCATGGAGAAGTGTTTAGTCCCTGAAAGTAATAAAAATGGTTAAAACAACAAACGTGCTGCGTTGAAACTTTTATAAGGCTTTTTTTTAGTGTCTCTGCATTTCATCTTGGGCAAAATTGCAGGATATCTGTCTTGCATAAAACTGATGATTATTTAAAAGGGTTTTATATGTTTGAGATGTCTTCACTCGGAGATTGTTCAGTCTGATCATAGCTTTTTCTGAGAGCATTTTCACTGTTATACTTCATGCTAAGGAGTTTTATCTGTTTTATTTCTCACTCTGCTTTCTATAAAGTGCAATTAATTAAAGATCTAACCACCAAAATATTCAAAAGCTATGTTTTAAAGTGCAAGCAATGTGTTTTCTTTGCATCTCATCTGCTTGCTTTCATGATGCTGCTACAGCCAGCTTGCATTAGGAAAGATAGGCCTTCCACAAACTCAGGTGCTCTACCTTTTTCATTTGGGGTTCAGATTAGGTTTTTCTGCTGCTGTGCAGTGCTGACCATTGGCTGCTTTCTGTTGTAATAGAAAATACACTTTCTAGTGCAAGTAAGAACAAAATCATGTGGATAGTATCTGATAGGAAATTGCTTTTCCTGTAATTTTTAAATTATACATTGTCTCAAACAGAAAAGAAGAAAGGTCGTAGCTGAAATGTGTCTCGGCCTAGAGGAATGACACCTACCTTTACAAATGCAAACACTGATTTCTTTATTAGACCTGTGTGAGGAAAAGATATTGTAGTATTTGCCTTTACAAATTAAGTGGAAGGGGTGTGTCTGTCTTCAAATTGTTGGAATTCGCTCTGTGAAAAGGAAGAAGCAAGAGATAAATGCAGTATTTCCCCACTGTAGAAATATTTACTTCCAGAAAGCAGGTGATAAATGAAAAGGAAAATAAACCCAGTAGAGTGAGGGGCCTTCTTTTATTGTCTGAGCCCAAGTCAGATTATGTTTTTGTTACAGTTTAGAAGGCAGTAGCAGAGAGGGAGGTTTTAGGCAGAAACTGAAATCAAGTGTCGAGCTGTTTTGAGATTAAAGTTGAGATTAAAGTTGGTTAGAAGTAATAAAACATTAAATATTCTGGATATAATGGTAATATTCTTAAGACAAGTGTGCTTATAAAAGTAAGCTAATGGGACTGACTGCTTTTAAATGGGTGGAAAGCAGATCATGGTGAAAGCGAAGGCTGGCATGGTTTCTATAGTATTATCAGTTTCCATGCTTACAGGAAACAATAGTAAAGTGGAAACCTGGGAACCTGTAAATCTTTCAGTGGTTCTTAGGCAAAGTAGAATAGTTAATGTAAAAAATATCTTTCTCACTTTGCAATAACTCTCAATGGGAACACAGAGAATGAAGGGAAAAAAGAGGCAAGCCAATGAAGGTTTGCTCTGGCTTAAATGAGACCATATTTGATGCCAAAAAGTGTCTTTGCAGCGGCACACTAGTTTGAATCAACTAAAGCCTTTGACTCTTAAAATATATATTCTAAAACATGCATGTTCCTGTTTACCAGATACTGACATGTTTAAACTATAAACTTTAATTGAAAAAACACCCAAAACTTCCCCAATCTCCTCTCTTTCTTGCAGAGGAAGCTACCAACTACAAAAGAAGTGAGAATGTGTTCCATCATATGTGTACAAGAAGGTAAACAGACTTCTAAGAAACTGGGGAAAATAAGGTCTCTTTAGTAACTAGCATCTACAGTAAAGGCGATAAAGGGCTTAGATATAGAAAAAACAGGACAGCCAACAAATTAAGATTTATTATCTTTATATCTAGCTTTCTGTGAAGGAAAAGATCGTCCAGACTTTAAAGGAATAGTAGCCTGCAAAGTAGCCTAAAAAGAGGCACAGGCTTTTGTGGGAGTGAAGGCATGAAGAAATAAAAAAAAAAAAAGAAAGGAAAATAGTGAAGTTTCTGTATGGGAAAAAAACCCCAAACAACCAACAAACCAAAGTAGACCTTGCAAATTATGTCCTGGCTAAAGCTCATGGCTTTAATTTTTGAATCTTTGAATTTTGTTCTTTTTATGCTTAGTTATGCTAGATGCAGAGCATGTCCAGTTCCCATTGAATTCAATAGGTGTTGAAGTTGCTCAACACACTGTGCCTTGTGGACTGGGCCCACAGATTTTGAACTTCTAAGATACCACAAAAAAACACGTGTGTCTCATCAGAAATGTGTGACTAGACAAAATGCTTTGGTGATTAAAGCATCAGTGGCTGAAATTACTCTGGCCTGACTCTGTTGGACAGCCTTTTTTTCTGCAGGAGTTCTGCTTAGCTCCACACCAGGATATGGTAATACGGTAAAATGCAATTTTCAAAGTGAGGAATGCCATCACATCGAAACACAGCAAGATTAAGGCCTCAGATGAACCTTTGAAGTTTCTCTTGGCATGATGCATAGGATCTATTAATTTATATCACTCACTGAAAAGTGAACATTTTTGTGTGGGTAGGTGAGGAAAAGAGACTCAGCCTTCATCCAACAGGGGTAATATGGGATCACCACCTTCCTACACACGTTTATCAGTGCTAAGGATGTGTTTGGCACAGGTGGCTGGAAGGTGAGGAAATACCTGGCATTCGGAATGTTTTCCAAATGTCAGTGTTTGGGATAAACGAGATGAATCACCGGAAAGGAAATAACTAACTACACAGGACTTCCCATGGGATTTTGCTTACTGTTGGTCTCACAAGAACCTCGTACGTGCAGAATGTGCTTGGGCAGATTGGGAACAAGGGCACTGTGAGCATCTGGGTAATCACTCATTGACATGGCAGTGCCAAACCGCAAGAGTTTGTGGTCTTACCCCACTTCTCCCACTCTCCTTTTTAGCAAAGATTTGGTTTCCCTCTTGCATTTTTCAGAGAAGGGGGGGCGGTGTCATTGCCCTAAGTGGACTGATTTTCATCACATCTTGTCTCAACTGAGACCTGATAAAGTACTGTATGCATTCACCCTATGAGTATATAAAGCATGGTTGAAAATTAGCATGTTTATGCAAAACGTAAGGTTTGGTATACAGGAGAATATTTGTACTGAAATTTATGCATGGTTTGCTCATTTGGAAAAGAACATTTTATCCTTGAGTGAGATAATGATTTGCTAATAGCTTAATCAAGCAGAGGAGATTTAATGCATCTGGCTGAAGGGACATTAGTGCTTCTGAAAAGGTCAGACCCATTAACAGCTCAGGAGGATATGGTCAGAACTGCTTCCTAAATAACTCAAAGAACAGTGATCCTTGGGGGAACTTGTGGAAAACGCTGGAGGGAATCTGAATGAGCCCCCAAGAGAGCACCAAACAGTGTTAAGGTATAAAATTTAGCCTGTTTCTCAAACCTGAGATTTTCTTCCTCCATACAGCCCAAAGAGCTGAACATGCTGATTCCTTAAATACTGAACCACTTGCAGTGCAGGAACGTGAAAGCTAATTTAATTGTTTTTGTCTTCCTTTCTGTGTCTTCATTAACTATTTTAATGGCATCGTCCACCTAGGTTCTGTAAATAAACACTTGTGTTTGCTGTTGTCCTCCCCGTGCCTTTGAAGGGTTATTTTGCATGGTGTGCCCGTTTGGAGAAAGCACCGGCAGTACGAGCATCGCTTGTGTCGGGGGTAAGCAATCCTCTGCTGACAGGGCTGCTCGCTTCCCGTGAGCTTTTCTAAAACGGCCGTAGTTTCACCAGACCAGGCGAGACCATGGCAGACGCCTGCGGTTCCCGGCAACTGAGCGTGGCCTGCTGACTACACTGTCTGCTCCCTCCCCTGCTCTTGCTTTCCGTTTTCCACGGTACCTTGCATGCGGCAGGGTCCCCGGGACCCCCTCTTTGCTGGGGATGGCAGGGGAGTGCGTTGCCAGCACAGCAGGGGACTGCTGAACTGTCACCAAAACACGGCGTTATAAAAGAGGGACCTGGACTGATGCTCTGTCAGCCGGCTTTGCTTGCCCTCTGCTTCTGCCTGTGGGCTTGCTGCTTTATTGTCCTGGTTTTGGCTGTAATTCTCAGTAATGGAAAAAACATGTTGCTCTTTAAAAGCAGATGGGAATTCATTCCTGAAGAAAAAAAATACGTCTCCTTAGGCTACTGCTATTGTTTTCTTTTAGTTTTATTTTTTGCCTGTGTGTTATTTCTGGCAACTTTTAATTCATGCTGGGTTTTTTTTCTTTGTTTGTTTGTTTGTTTTTTCAATCAGACAGCGGGGATTATTCTTCAATGTCTTAAAGCACACACTTTCAGTGTATCACTGATTGCAAATGAGGATATATACTGTTCAGAGTAAAACTTACATTTCAAATGATCAGGAAGGAATTGAAAATGTTGATTTATTTCAGCTTTTGAAGTATTCTCATTTATGTAATGCTCGTATCAGTTCAGAGTGGTAGATTTTGATTTTATGTTAAAAAAGGGAAAAGAAAAAAATTAAGCACTCGTTCTCACACTGATCTGTTTTTCTGATTTAAAACTGTGGTGCTGGCACTTGATCTTGTAAGTTATGATGTCATGGGGTCTGCAGTTAGAAGTGAGCCTGCTGCTTTGAGTCTGACTCAGCTCTCATCCTAAAGTATGAGACAGGGCATAATAATTAGCTAAAGTCACCAAAAAGTCATTACACTTCATAGAGAATTAATTCCTGATCCTTTGCCCTTATAACCAACTTCAGAGCTAGATCCTCAACATACAGAAATTGCTGCACATACTGAATATGTCTTAGTACCTTAGCAAAAGATCTGTCTGAAGTTTTTTGTTTCATTTTCTGTGAGATCACTGCTTTGTATCAAGTTTTTTCATAAATGGAAAAAAAGTATGTATTCTTACATAGTAATTGCTATTTCTTATGCACTTGAGATTACTGTGTGTCTGACTGGTTTAAGTGCCTGTTATGATTACTTTTAATAGTATACAGTGTTTGACTCTCAAACCTCAGTGTTCAATTTACCTTTCTCTATGTGTATATACATTTTCCTCTTGGATTTGCCAAGGATTTCAAGGGGGTTTTCCATGGAGGTAGCACTGAGGCATAATCTCAGGCATGAGCTTGACCAGGAGAGCTGCAGAGGGCTCTCAGCTTGTGTGGTAAATTTTCCTTTCCATCCTTAACAGGTTCAGTCCTCCAGAAATAAGGGTAGTACTTGGACAATAATTTCCAAACTAGTTGTGATTATTATCTTAATTGGCACTAGGAATATTTAAATGTAGTACCTGAAGGCTAACTCAGGTAGGATGTTTATACCAGGTGAAACCATACAGAGGAACACCTTGTGCTGACCTACTTGTGTTCTGGTGCTGTGCCAGTTAAATTGCTGTCAAGGTGGAAGAAACATTAATGAATAGCAGAGGAATAATACAGTCCAGGTATAAAAGCTTATTCATCTACCTGGGTATTGTTACTGTGAATTAAGAACGTGTATTTTAATAGCAACACTAACAGTTTACACTTCACTGAACTGCAAAGATTGGAGGAGTGGGTGGGGGTGGGTGAGTGTGTGTGTGTGTGTGTGTGAGAGAGAGAGAGAGAGAGAGAATTAAAATATCTGAACATATATTGGTATCTTTGTGTACCTATAAAATAGGATGTTTGCCTGTGGCAGTCATCAGTGAAGTAGCTGTTTCTGCTGTGAAAATCTGGAAACTAATAATAAATAATAATATCTAATAAAATCAAGAAGTGTGCCATCAGTCTGTGAATATCTTGAACAATAGATACACTGCATTTAAAACTTAAAAGCTGTCACTATTGAAGGTACATTTCTACAGAACATGTCACAACTTTTCTGCTTCCTTTGCTTTCTCCTATAATATAAATAATATTTCATTTGTGCAAAGTAAATGTTGATTTTTCTTTTGGGACAGATGATCATTACTAGTAAAATGTTTGGAAAGTGTTTTTTGTAGTTTTCTTTTTTTCTTAGCATTTTAATTGAGATATGCTTTAATACTTCCCATCCCTAAAAATGCACATGAGCTGCAAGCTTACACACTTCTCATCATCCCATTAAGTGATCTGAGTTTCAAAATGCCCTCTGCTCTATTCCTGTCAAAGGAGGTTTGATTATGTATAATTTTATTTTTCTAAGTGAGATTTTTTTTTAAAAGAAAAGTTGAAATATCTGCTTTGGTTCTGCTTTCTTTTTTTAATGCACAAACTTTAGCAATAACATTGTTGGAGTAGGAGGCTTTTTGGTGAGATAAAGCTGCTCAGGGGTAATTCTGAAACAGTTTGGGAAGTTGGTAGTAATTACGATAGTCATTGATGTAGGATGTGGGAACAGAGCAGCTTTCGTGGATTTGCAGCCAAACCTACGTTGTCAAACAGGGAACTTTTGATTTTTGTCATGTAACTTCTGTTTTCATAGTGTGCCCAAACACTGGGTGTTCACAAGAAGGAGAGCAGCGATCCCATTGAAGAAGGCAAGTTAAGGGGAGCTATCTGCAGCTGGCTCTGTGTTTTGGATTTGAATCCTAACAAAGATTTTCTATTGGCACAAAACTTTGGTCTTAGCATTCAAACCAGTGCCTGGAGTAGAAGGTTTCAAGTAGAGTTTCTTAGTGCTACTGAAAAGCTGATGGCTTTATGCACTACTGTAGCTCAGATTTTTGTATATCAAAAAGTTGGAAGTTGTTATTTCCAAGTAATCCGTTATGGTTTCCCTAAAATACATATGAAAATATATAAAGCTTTAGATTGCCTTCGGCAAAAGGATCTAATGGTTATGGGCAGATGGAAACAGCACAGTAATAACTGCAGCAAATTATTAGCTATGTTAGAAGCAACTCTGCAGAGCATTTTGCTTTTTAATTAAACTTTTCAAACTGTTGCCTAGTTCTTAGCTTAAGCATTTTGTCTCCTGGGTCTGAATAATGAAAACGTCAAGGATCGTCGGGTGGGATAAAACCTTTCAGGACTTAGTCCTCTGTAATTTTTTTGTGGAGTTGTGTGTATAGAAGTGAGCCGTTGGGTCTGGATTGACCACTTGCAGTGGAAGAAAACAGAGCAAACCCCAAGATGACTGCATTGGCTAATTGCTCTCGACATCCCCATTGTCAGAGGAGGAGAACTGAGAGCGTTTTGCTGGGTTGAAAAGCACTGCTTTGAATTTTGTTTGTTTGATGATTTATTTTCTTATTTAGGGAAGTGGGAGGGGTTAGTCATGATTTCAGAGTAATTGGCATCTTACAGAGATTGGCTTTGTGGTGTTTGATTCTTCATTTCCTAGCAAACAAACAAAATTTGTGATAGAACTAGACTATTACTATTGCACTTAACATTGCACAGTGAAGCGTATCATTGGAGGGAAAGGAGGTGGGGAGCAGCAATCTGTCTTCTGTTTTGTCTTGTATATTTTGGTCTTATTGTGCTTTTACTGGGATAAATCAACCTTGTCTTTTTCTGGAGCTATTCCCACTGAGCTCCTATTTGATGAAAAACTGATGAAGAGCTGGGGGGGAGAAATGTACCCAACTCATAGGTTAGACTCTGCATATCTGCAGTGGGTTGTTTCCAAGTATTTGCGAGTCTGTGTCAGGAGAAACCTTTCTGCTCAATCTTTTTTCAGCAGCCACTTTCCCTTGCAAGGCATGGGTTTTGTCGCTCAGCCAAGACTGAAGGACCAAAGAGGGTATTCAGCATTGCCACATTGCCAAGAGCAAGCAAGCAAAAAAAAAAAAAAAACCCAACCCAAACCCAAAAGCCACGTGTCGCTTGCATTTCTGGTTACCTCTGCAAGGTGGAGTTATGGCTGTACACCTGAAGAGAGGCATTTTGGGGAGTTGCCTTGTCAAGGAGAGTGTGCAGTGTGGGTGTAGGGATGCGGGCTCATCACAGACTCTTCTAATCAAACTCGTCATCGCTTTATGGGATCTTGCCATTTCTGTGGTCATTTTTGGTTATTTACGTGTTATATAAACTGGGGAGAGAAACAAACCGCACTCCCTTTTAGCAAAACAAAATTTGCAGGCAAGAAAATGTGTTTGGTAATTTAGTATAAACAAGAGAGAACAAAACTTTCCTTGATTTTGACTTTTCTAGTTTAAGGCCTGAGGACTTCCAAAGAAGAGTTGGCAGCTATGTGTTAATATTCAAACAGTAAGTGCTCATTATAATAAGATGTCAGTTCTCTTCAGAAGTGGAATATAGTCCAGAAGTTAAAAGCTGAAAACTTACTCTTCATTTCTAACGTTTGTTGTTACTAAATTTGCAAAACTGTTTGTGAATTCACTGTAATAAACTCAAGGCAGAAAAACTGGTTTTTGGTTTTTTTGTATTTTAAGAGAGTTTTTTGTGTGTTGGTATAT
>NW_010208013.1:0-541 GCF_000695765.1 Mesitornis unicolor
ATATATATATATATATAGATCAAAACCTCCAAGAAAGCCAGAGGATTTCTAATAATCTTCAAACTGTAAATCAGGTTTACAGGGTTTCAAAAGATTAAAAAAAAAGATTACTGTTTACAATAGATGTTTTTATAGAGCCTTTGCTACACCTCTAAAATCATGTTCCTGTTCAACAGAAATTGGAAATCAAGTTAAACACAAAGTGCCTTTGGCTTCTTTCACCAGAAAAAAGAAAAAGAACTGAGCAAGATATAGACCATGAGATTTTCAGCCCTGGTAACTATATTAACATGCTATAAGCATCTAGGCAAACCTCTACTGACTCAAAGATAGTGAGCTTTAACTTTCATTAATTATTGACACTATACAAAGGACTCCAATATCTGTTTTGCTTTTTATAGTTCCACTACTTCGCATGCATATCATGGAAGCTCCTTTCCCTGAAGATACAGTAGCGTGGAAATTGAAAACTTGTGCTTTACATAAGGGAAACCATGCTTGGGCTTCTGCGGTCTTTCAGTCTGCCTTCACTCATGACTGG
>NW_010208014.1:0-30063 GCF_000695765.1 Mesitornis unicolor
GTTAGTTTTCTCTGCTATGTATTTGAAAAGCAATCGAAAGCAGCTTGTGTCCATTACCCCTCGTCTTTTCCATGGGACTCCTTGTGAAAAGGGAGTCTCCATCTTCTTGGCAGCCACCCTTTATGTACTGGAACATGGTGATAAGGCCCCCCCTAAGCCTTCTCTTCCCAAGGCTGAACAGGCCCAGTTTTTTCAGCCTTTCTTCATACAGCAGCTCTTACAGTCATCCTCGTGACTCTTCTCTGGACCCTTCCAACCTGTTCGCATCTTTTTTGTATATCAGGGACCAAAATTGGACACAGTATTCAAGGTCTGTTCTGTCCAGTGCTGAGTAGAGAGGAATAATGACTTCTTTGTCTCTGCTGGTGATGCCCTTTCTAATGCGACCCAGCATTCTCTTGGCTTTCTTTACAGCTGCAACACACTGTTCGCTCATGTTGAGCTTGTCATCCACCAAGACTCCCAGGTCCCTTTCCACAGGGCTGCTCTCTGCCAGGTGGAGCCCAGTCACAGCTGTATTCTTGGATTATGTATTCCCAGATGCAAGACCTTACATTTGTCCGTGTTGAACTTCATACAGTTCCTGCCAGCCCACTCGACCAGTCTGTCCAGGTCTTCCTGGAGGGTGACTCTCCCTTCTGGAGTGTCAACTTTAATTAGCTTTGAAAATAAAAAAAACAAAAACAACAACATTAAAGTTAAAAATAAAAAGCTAAAAATAAAATTTCCTATCTGCCTGTCAACTCCGTATTTCATGTTAGCTAAAAAGAAGGAAAAATTGAACAGAATGGTTTTTTCTTGATTTTTTTCTCTTTTTTTGTTTTTGTTTTTGTTTAACCATTGAAACAAAATATAATTTATTTAGACAATCCCACTTGTGAGTTTCTCGTTTCTACGGTGACAGAGAGTTCATTAAACCAGAGCACCTCACTTTTTTTTGGCCAGAATTACATAGTATCAAGAAGCAACAGTTTAACCTTCCACTACATAGTATACAAGGTGTGTAATGACAATCTGCCCTAGAGTACATGGGCAGCTTCATTACAGTTTATGCAAAAGCTATCGCGAAGTGAGGATTTGCCTCATTCACATATTTACTTGCTTTTGGTTTTTTTGGGGGGTTGTTTTGGGGGTTTTTTGTGGGTTTTTTTGGGTTTTGTGTGTGTTTGTTGTTTTTTGTTTGTTGGGGTTTTTTTTAGGGAACACTATGGTTTGGGTTTTTTTATTGAACCTGTTCAAATGCAAAGTGTAGTAGATGAATTTGCAAGGATTTTACCTGTAGGAAAGAGGGCCTGTTTTAATTCAAGTTGCCCCAGGCTGTTATTATAAGCATTGCATGTAATTGCAGCATGATATACCAGGTCACTGCAGTTAAAAAATGAATGCTGAACAGCAGTAAAACTGAAGCAATGAAATGGGTGATGGTCTTTCCTGTGCTGCCATGATTTGTTGGTATCTTCAGAGTCATGGACAGCTGGAAGCTGTGACAATTTACTATCATTTAGCTTTTTAATGTCTATGGTACTGTGGCAGAAAAAAATCCCTAAAAGACGATTAATATGTCATCTGAATTATAACTGAGTGACTGTCGATGATTTTAGTATGATTTTCATCAGATCTTTGCAGCTCCTTTTAGACTGTGCTTGTGCAGTATCCCATCAGGCAACTGCTGCTGTCTTCTGCAGGAGCAGATATGTTTCAGTATGGAATTAAAGTGTTTCCTTGCATGCAAACTGTGTTTTCATGAAGGTTTTAAAACCATGTTATATTTCTGTAAAAATGAGTGAGTCAGGTATCAGACAACTGGATATTCTTTTAAAATGTAATTCTGCGAAAATGCTCTTCTGTTCCTATTCCCATAGCATATTCTGTTGCTGTCTGCTGTATTTTCTAACAAAAGTGAGTCTTTACTGCTTCTTTAGATTGTTCATCTCCCTGAGAAAAACACAGCAATAAGACAGTGAATTCAATTCTTGCTGGAATAAATGACACGGTTGACTGGTTTCTAGGATCTTTATTTCAGTGATGGAACATGGATTAAGACAGCACTGATTGACTTTGAATTTCTCTGCACTGGCAGTGACTACATTTCAGGGAAATCCTAATTGAACCCTAGACTGTGTGTGTAAACTGCATTCTAGTGTCCAATAAGTTTCTAAAGCAAGAGAATTAGGGAAATTGGAGATATTTAAGGCCAGATTCAGGTGCACACAAGCAACAAGTGTTATCTCTAGATTCCTTAGGGTATCAAGACATTCTGACACAGGGCCTTCAGAAGATTTGTGTCTACCTGGACTGGCAACTTGATCCTCTGAAGCATCTTGAACTGCACAAAAATGCTGTCTTTGTGAAATGGATGGAAATGATGGAAATAACTGATCTATCTGCCAAAAAATTCCACATTCAGTCTAAGTTAGTCACCCAGACTCTCTTGGTAATCAATAATGTAAACCAGAAAACTTCTGAATGCAGCTCATTACCCACAGACATTTTCATTTTATCACTGGAATTATTTTCAGGGCTTCAGTAAATATATTGATTTCATGGACTATAGTAGAAGCTGGGACACTGGGGAAAGAGGTTTACTGTATAGAGACTAGTGCCATGTGAGATGCCTTGGGTAGCTGAGACACCTATGCAGGGATGGAGGATGTGGCACAGACTTATTGGAGTAACAATATTGGAATAGAAACAGGAGGTCGGGTATTAGCTCAGGTGGCCCTAGTGACATATATAGAGGCAGATGAAGTTTGCATACAGATGTATATATTTAGATTTCTTAGTCTCAACCTAACAGATTCACTGAATCGTGGTGGTGAAACACTGGCACAGGTTGCTCAGAGAGGTTCTAGATGCTCCATGCCTGGAAACATTCAAGATCAGACAGGGCCTGAGCAACCTTATCTAGTTGAAGATGTCCCTGCTCATTGAAGAGGGTTGGACTAGATGGCCTTTAAAGGTCCCTTCCAACCCAACCCATTCTATGATTCTGTGAATCTCTGTGGAAAGAGACCAGTCATGTTTCCTAATAGAGTCCTCTAAAAAAAATAAGGGAATGTTTGTTTACTGAAGGATGTTAATCAACTTATGAAAAAATGCGTATCTTCCTGCATTGGTTGTAGAGACAGAGAAAAGGAAATTAGTAACATTAAGTATCCTGAGAGCTGACTAACAAAGATATGTTTGGCTGCTTTTAACAGAGAAATTATAGGATTATTGTACATAGACAGCTCCAGAGTTTGGTTGTATTAGTCAGATTACCTAAAGGCAAGGAAAAGATAATACAGCAATAATTTATGATCTCTTCTTCAGCTTATTAAAGCCTAGAAGGATGTAAAAGATACTGGTACATATGCTAATAGTTAATAGGGACAAAATACAAATGTTGATCTTTTCTATAATTCTGTTACTAGTGAATTCATAAAGTATGGCCAGTGAATGCAATAGGATTGACCAATACAGACTGAAAGTAGGATCCTTGGCTGCACTGGGGATATATTTTATCACCTTGGTATGATGAAGGATCTGTAATATACCTACTGATTTCCATTCTGCCCCATAATAGCTGCACATATGTAATGATGCTTCTTGTTGCTGGTAATGACAATCAGGATCCTTGTTCCCTCTTCTGGCTCTGCTGAGAAGAAGCACAAAAGGGAACAAAGACACAAGAGCAGAGACACAGTGTGTGAAACTGGTTTTTCATCACCTGGCAGGGCTATGGACTTCTGGAACACACAAAGCTTTCCCAAAAAACATGTCTGGGAAGCAATTTTTGAGCCTGGGACCTGCTGTGTAGAATCATGACCAGGCTCCCCCTTTTACTATCACACAAAGACTGGTCACCCAGTCAGGCATTTGCATGAGATGACAATGACAGTCATCAAACATCATGTTGTGTCTGTTCATTTCTGCCTCGTTTCTCTTCAAGCTTTCTGAATGAACAGAATTTGCCTCACCAGAGGCAAATTTAACAGACTTAACAGTGGTACAGACCAGCAAGTGAACTGATTGGACCTTATTTTCTGGAATACAACGGGACTTTTGTGAGCCTGCTATGAAGGTGGTATGGTTTGAACTTCCTTGGTTATTCTTCCATACCTTGGTATGAATATGAGAGCAATATCAGGTTGGCTTTTTTTTTGCATAAAGACAGCATGGAGTTTTTCTTATGGAACTTGAGATTCCTATGCCATAGATATTTTTATCTCAACTATTATCCTGAAGCTGCCTTCACAGTTAATGGTCAAAAGTTGGCTTTTTGAGGAAATGACTCATCAAACCTATTTCAAATGTCTGCTTTCAGATAAGAGACATTGTTCTTTAGAATTGTCTATTTCTATCTATTCCTACAAAAATTTTGGGGACTATTCAAATACAGATGTTGGCAATTAGTCAATTGAATTCCACTCCGGAAAGTACATTTGCCAGTTACTATTTGCTTTGTTAATGAGAGTGATTGACTGTACTTAGACTACTAGTGAGAGAACAGTAAATGTGATGGGAACAAGATGGGGTTGGAACCAACTCCAATAGCTTTCCATTAATAACTTCAATTGGAAGATTTTATGTATATTCTTAAGAATCTCTTCCTTTTCAACAGTGTATTAGGCTCTAGAGGAACATTCTGACATACTACACTTTGTATATTTAGAATCACTCCTTTTGGTATCTGTGTGTATTGTAGATAACTTGGAAAGCTGTCTCACAGATCAACTGTTGTTAGGACAAGGACTGAAGAAAAGCTTCTAAGCCTTTTCTTCACCATAAAATGAGACTTAACCAAGTACCAATAGTCTCACATAGGTTGATAATGCCCAACTGTACAATGTTATTTCTTGTTTCAGCTTATTCTGAGTTACATTCACTACTTCTTAATATACCCTACAAACTTAAGCCAAGAACTTCATTACAGGGAACTGTCTACTTAATAATACATGCAATTGAATAAATGTAGTAATTTGGACTCCTGACAGATTGTGCATATTGATTTTTCCTCAGCAAAATAAAACTGAAAAACAATAAGTTAAATAATCTTCAGACAGATGAGCAAGTTACAGTACTATAAAAAGTTATTAACTACTCCATCTGCTAAGTGGTAGAAAAATATCTGTATGTGCTTCTCTCACCATGGCAAAAAATGACATAATTCAGTTTTACTTACCTTGAAAAGTAGAAATGCAAAGCAACTTACATGCAGAATAACATCTTAAATACCTGCACCCACAGTCCTTACTCTGTATCGAAGCCCTGTCTTTTTCCACAGAGTTCTTTATATTTCTACTTCATTGGATACTTGAGCTATGCCCTTTCTTTTGTTGGAAATCACAATGGATCAGATTTTGATCTCCTCTATAGGATGCTGAAGAGATGTAGAAAATGGAGACAGCCCTGCAGTATCTGTTGAACTTAATAGCCTCTTCCATCACTGGACAAGCAAGGGAGCAGGAATTGCATGTCTAATATTCATTGTATTTTTCTTAGCTTCTGGACAAGGCACGATGGGGGTGGGGAAAGGGAGATCCTTGGCTTTCCCCATGAGCTGCTAGCCAGCACTGCTGACTCAGAATGTGCATGGCAATTTGCTCCTGGCAAAAGGGAGGAAAAGAAAATGTGCAATTCCTTCCCCAAACTCCCCTCATGAAATGGAAGACAAAGGAAAAGAAAAAAATAAAGGATCTCTCAATTTCATGCCATTTTTCCAGCCTTTTGTAAAAGAAATGGAGCAGAAAAGAACTGTTCTCACATGTTCTGTTTTGGGGGGTCACATATCTTAATGTGTTGAAATATTTTATTCTACAGAGAAGATTTTTTCATGTTATACTGGAAAAATAATGAATTTAGCCTATGTTGTTACATGTCCCAACTTCAGATTTGATTTTCTAATATGAATTTGTCTACGTTTAAGGCTCAGGGCAAGCCCAGGGAGCAGGATTTTCTCTCTATTGTCCCCTACCCTCCCAGGGGAGGATTAAAGAAAGGGAATAGAGAAAAAGATGCTTCACACCAAGTTGGAAGTTTAGACTATAACAAGTTTAATGAAAAACAACAGGGGAAATGAAAAAGGAATTAATAAGGGACAAAGGATATTTAACTATATACACAACCCAATCCCAGTAGTCCTGAGTGAATGTGTCTGAGCAGTGCCTTGTGGCCACTGTGACTCATCACCAGGGACTGCAGTGGTGCCAAGGAGTGGATGGTGGTGGATGCTGCCAAGCACGTGGAGCTAGGCCCAGTCGTCCTGAGATGCAACAGGAAGCAGCCCAGGAAACCAGGAAAAGCCCGCAAAAAACCTCAGGCCTCCTTGGTTTTTTATAGACTGTGGCTGGAAAGGGGAGGGAACAGTACTGATCTCGGAACCCCCAGGGTCCTACAGACACCACCTGTCCTTCCCTTTCAGGTAACCCTTAAACCATAACAGAATTGCACCACAGAAGTAGGTTATTCTGTGATGCAGGAATTCTTTAACATTATCACACTGAAATCTAAAGGTGAAATTAATCTCACGTTAGCTGGCTGAAAACAGAATGCTTGCTTAAAGTGGACATGTAGGCTCTTCCATAGGGAAAAAAAAGGAAGAAAAAGTAAGAAATTTGATTGAACCAGCCTATCTTTGATTAATATTTTAAAATAATTTATTAATTTCAGAAACTTCAGAAGTAGGATTGTATACCTTCTCTCCTGTTGATATTATCTGTTTTTCCTCATTTCATATCTACAGGAACATTGAATGTTAGAGTCTAATTCCAAGCCAGCTTTTGGTTTATTTTTTTCAAATATATGCATTATTCTGGCGAGACATTAGGAAACTAATAGCTTTTAGAAAACTTGCCATCCAAACTCAGACTTCAGATTGATCTCTGTTAAAATAAATGTTCCTTCTTCCTCTTTTCATTTCTGAATTTTGCTCCTGGAAGCCATGAAGAGTAGTGCTTTTGACAGCTTGATAAATACATAGTGTCTTATAAATGATTTACAGATGAATCAAAGTAATTACTTGCCTCTTGCACGATACTGTAAATATGTAATTTAAAGGCACTTTTGTTTTTAACATGGGTAGTTTTGAGCCTCAAGCTACAGGGAAATATCCAGACAGACTCACCTCGTAGCTAATGATATATTTATAGCTACCCTTAGCTTGTTTTCTGAAAAGATCACTAACAAATCACACAAATTCTTAAACTATATGCAGCTTTTAGCAAAACAATTGCAGCCAATGGCCGGCCGGCTGTGGGTGGGTTCTGTGGTCAGCACCAGGAACAGCTCCTGGCCTTCTCCAGGTGAGAGTCAGCTGCTCTCTTGAAACCTCAACTCCCACTGACGTCCCACAGACGTTGTCAATATGTGTTTCAGGCAAGACAGCTGTACTGGGCTCTGTATTTAGGGAAAATGGGCTCCTTGGGGAACAGTTGCATCACTTAGACATGTAATTTATTAGATAATTAGCTGGCTAGTCTCCCAAGACTCCTTGTACAGTTGATAGATATTGAGATTTACATTCAGTTTGCATATAAAAACATCTAAACGTAGGTGTCTTAATATGCAAGCTGAGTCCTACTCAGGGTGTATCCATAACCTCAAGTTTAGCTGCTTATTTCACTTCTCAGTCCTGGATTCCTTCTTTCTCTGTAATTCACATATACTATTTTATTTTCTGACTTCTTTTATTTATTTATTTTTATTTTTTGAATAAAATAAGTGGGAACCCTACCCAACCAGCTTTGCCAGGTATGGCACATGCCTGAGGTTAGATGGTGCAGTTTTTGCCCCTCAAGGGCAGATAGCTGACTCTTGTGGACAAGCACCTGGAGGTGCTCTTCTTATTGATCCTCTCTCTTGTCTTTCTGATTACCCTAAAAACCATTTCAGACTTCTTGAGTGTCTGCCTTTCCATAGAAATTTGCACTTTTGATAATCAAACCATATATTTCATGCTCACACAGTTGCCAGAATTGATTGGTTTCTTTCCTTTAAAGGAAAACAAATCAAAGCAAGCGCAGTGAGACAAAGCAACTAGAAATCACAACCAAAGCAAAAGCAGGGTTAGAATAATTATGAATTTATGAGTGAGGAAGAAGCCACAGGTACCAAAATTGAGTGATTAACTAGGGCTTCTGTGAAAAAAAAAATAAAACACTAGAAATGGAAGTCAATATACAATGAAATGCTTTAGAAGATAAAAATGATTATTAGAGTGTTACAAGTGTATGCCCAAACCATGTGACAAGAGTAAAGGCAAACGGAAATAATGACCACAAACAATTAATTAAAACACGCTGAAAGATTGTTCTATACATTCTGGGAACATGCCTCATCTTTGTTCCCAAGATATGAAAGTACTTGAATCTGCTCCAGGTTTTTGGTCATACAGCCAAATGACTAATATAATTCTACCCCTTCTCTGCTAACCTGAAAACTACTTAAAACAGGACCCATTGTTATCATAATTGAATAAGCCAGAACAAAATTAAATATAGTACTCCCAGTAAGTAGAATTATGTTATAATTGGCTTCATACAGGATATACTGGAATCACTGATTTCTTTACCATTATTCTTCTGGATTGAAAAATGATAAAGAAAAGCTCAAATGATATGATGACAACTGCTAATCATTTCTGCTTACGTGAATAAGATTTCTCTCTTTAGTGAAAAATGGAGCATTTTTTGTGTACTTTCTAAATTTCTCCTACATGTACACTGAATAGTTAGTCTATGAACAAATTAACCTATCTGAGGATATATGTAGATATATACCTATACTCTATACCTGTATAAATACATACCTATACCTATAAATAACTTCTACATCTAACTGGGTTTTACAGTAGGTGTTATTTTTCTATCTGCTAAGTAATATGACATCTGTTCACTCTCAGAATATCATGAAGAAATTGGTTACCATCTTTATATATAACATAGATGCTATCACAGTCCCTGCAAGTCAAAAAATAGCAAATGACTGAAACATAAAGAAGTTTATAGACCTTTACTTTATAAAGTGTGCAGAATTTTGCCCTGTAATACACTTTTCTCATTCTTTGTCCAGTTAATAAGAATGTCACAGACAATGAGAAATTCCAAACTTCCTTTTAGATATTTCAGTTATGGTTTACTTTGCCTGGGCATAGGGAATAAACACTATGACCTCCACAGGTCCCTCTAGGCTTATTATCCGTTTTTCCATAATTATTCCATATTCTAATAAATACCACCAGTTAAAGAATACTGATTATATGTATGCAAATTTTCATAGTTATTTATAACTATGAGAGTGTAATTACCTGCCCACACATATTTGTGAGCAACACCACAGCAGAATTTCTCCTCCTACTAGGTCTTTAACCTTTTCTACTGAGAAGAGAGGGAGAAGGAATAATACACTTAATTAATTTTAATGTATCTTTTTTAGCCCACCTCTAAATTCTCTAAAGCTCTCTTAACCTCCAACTTGTAGCAGCTTTATATTTGGAGAAACTCATGGACTTTGTTGGAACTAACTGCTTACTTACAGAAGTAAGAAAAAGCAAAATGAGAAGCTGCACTTTTTCCCCAAATATGGTTAAAACCCATATTACAGAATCACAGAATCACAGAACGTTAGGGATTGGAAGGGACCTCAAAAGATCATCTAGTCCAATCCCAAAATACCACTTCCTGCAATGACTCCTGTAATGGCTTGGAAGTGTTGGAGGTTTGATGCATATCTATATGTCTGGAAATTGGAACTGATGGTACTGGACCTCTACCATAGATCATCAAGCAGTGATGACAGCTTCTGTACTCTCTAATGATTGCTTCCCATTTCTTCCAGTCTTTAGACAAGGACAGACAGATCCACCACACTTCATATCCAAGGATCTCATCTAAAGGCAAGCAAAGGGGAATTCTCTTGTCTCTAGTAGTTCAGATTTTGCATTAACACCATTGTAGTTTTTGGGCCTTCCTATGTCCGCTACCTATATTTTTCTGGGCATTTACAAAAAACATGTTTAATTAATCTAAACATTTGAAAAAATTCTGAAATCTTCCTAAGTCCCATTAAGTTATTTATGGGTTTTGTTTTATGGTACTTCACTGGAGGATATTGGGAGACTTTGCATTTTGTAGCTTGTACAGTATAGAGTTATGAGCAGTGTGTACACATTTACACTTTTCTGGATTAAATTTATATGGCCTCTACTTGCTGGTGATAGTGCTGGTCCAGGTGTGATGGCACTGGTGGCTCCTTACCAGTCCACATTCAATTTCTTCCCCCCCTCTCTCCGCACAAAAATCTTTCCAATTAAAAAAAAAAAAAAAGGAAAAAAGAAAGGGAATGCATCCACCGATCATTGCCAGGGAATGATCATGATAGTTCCTCATGCTTTGCTAGCATCTTCTTTGTCATTCTTCACCATTCACTCTACCTGCTTTTTCATCTGTTGATATCCCTCTCATTGCCTTTTCACTGACTTCAGGTTGTAGCTTGCCCAGAGTAAGGCATATATATTTGTATATCTTTGGTTTTGACATGAAGGCATCTAGCAGCTGGGGATTTACTGAATAGTAAATTTCCTTAAATCTCTTTACTACTGACCAAAAATTCCCAGGTGTAGGCAAATCCTTGTGATGCTGAATTGCATTTAATTTTCAGTGTTATTTTTTCTACTCTCTGAATACATCGCAGGCAGGCAGAGAAGCTCAGTATGAAACAGGAGACAGGCTTTGTTAAACTCTGACATTGTTATTGAATCACGCCTTTTCTTCAAGATTTCTTTTCCAATTACTCCAAAAGATTGAACAAAACACAGCTTCCATCTTCCTCCTCAGAAGTATGAAATGTAATGTGTTAACATGCCTCTTAAGAGAGTATGAACTAGCTTTTTATAATGTATTGATTTCCTTTGTTTCCTCCAATAGATCATAAGGTCCCATGGGCTCTAATAAGGAATTGCTTGAGTCACTACTAGAACAATTTCCAGGAGAGATTATGGAATTTGCACACTGGAAGAAATTAAGTTATTTAATTCAGTCATTTCTCATTCTCAGAAGATTTGAAGGAGTAAACAAGGAATAAAAGACTCTCAAGAGTATCCACATTGGCGTCACTGTGGTTACATCAGGAATGAATTTGGCCCAAGACCTGTTATAAGTTATCTTCTACTAGAGACGTGCCTTTTCCCCTGAGATAACTCTATTTATGAACAATAGAAAAGCAAGAAAGTGGGGAGGACAGGAGTCTGAATATGAATGAGCGAATTGCTTCTGAGCTTTGTTACAACTCTTGCTCTGGAGAGTGCTCAGCTTTCAATGCCACCATTTGTTTTGTTTTATTTTGTTTTGTTTTGTTTTGTTTTCCAGCTGTAAAAAGAGCAGAAAATCTTCTGACCCCCAGAGTTACCACCAAACCTAACTAACAATAATTTGTAAATTCCTTTGAAGGAAGTTAATATATGTGTAATAGAATTTAATATAAGTTCTGAAACTATCAGTCATATAGACTTGAGGTCAGTTGCTATTTTCAGTTGTTTAATGTCTGTCTGTTTAGTTTGGTCCATTTATCCTTTAAGAAACAAGACAAAATTCTTGACAAATATTACTGAGTAGGCAACTGGTGACATCGAGGTTTGCCTGAATGAGTTTCATTGAAAATCCTGTTCTACTACATTGGAGTTTTTTAAGACTGAAACATAACCCCATACCCAGAGGCTGCTTCAAGGTTTGCATCCCAGTTTAGTCCCACTTGAGTGCTGTCCTGAGATTAGTTAGAAACTAACAATCCAAAACATATCTAAATATGTTATTTATTTTCTTTTGTGACAGAACAGATTTAGAGCCCTGAATTTACTACCAGGAAACCTTAATGTTCAAGAGATCTGCTACCAAAACTTTCTCTCATCTTCTTCCATGCAACCAAATCCTCTCTCTATTTTCAAAGGAATGCAGACTCCAAAACACATACTAAAATTTTTTTCTACTTTCTCTATCCATGAAAACCAGTTATCCATGAAAACTAGTTATCCTAGTGATCTTTACAGATATCGTTTTCACACACCCATAAGTCTCATAATGGGCCAACTATCACTACTCTCCATAAGTAGCAAAAGTGGCAATGAACAGCCATACAACCTGGAAAGATTCCTTACCTACAGGCCTAGTTGGAAGCCAGGGTTTGCTATGAGGCACATTAATACTTGTGAGAAAGAAATATTATATATAATATTTTATGTGTATTATACATATAAATATATAATATCTATTTATTTCTATCCAGCTCTTCCATCACCAAATCAATTCTAGGCTTAGTTAATATTGTTAATTGAAACTATTTAACAAGGTAGGACACAGCTGACAGTGTTGTCCTTAGTCAATCACTTTTTATGGGTAGGTTGTGCCTATGAAGGTGAGGATCCATTCAGGTAAGATCTGACAGAGGAAGGTGAGGCTGAGGCTTTGTGGAAGAGGAACACATCTTTCTGATTCTTAGTCCATTGCTTTCTTCTTGAACTTAACTCTGCCAGTTACTTCAGCCAGTATTTTTACTATACTCTTCCCAGAAATTACATTCCACCTGGTCACTTAAGGAATAAGCTTTGTAGCACTGATATATGCAAAGCCTTCTAGGTACTGGTGGAATAGCCTTCCTTTTCCCCTCTCTCTCAGCTTGGAGAATTAATGGATGATAGAGTTGATAAAGAAAAGGGCATGCTCTCTTCTTCTCCTAAGGAGGGAAGGAAGTGAGTCAGAATGGCGTGGTGGTGGGGTAGGACCATGACAGTCATTTTGGCTGCCACCAGCAATAAAAGAAGTGAGGGTTACCAGCTGCTGCCAGACAAAGCTGCTTCCATTAGTAGCCCATGATCTCACATATCCCAAGTCCTGAGTAATGCCAGTTTACCTGCAGCTGGTGAGTCTGGCACTGGCTCAGGTTCTAGCAGCTTGTAAGTGTCATTCTGTCCTCCAGCACTGCTGGAATAAAATCTCCCAGGTATTTTTGAGTAATTTCACAGAGTCTCTCTGCCTCCAGATCAGCAAAGAGGTGACTTTCTTTATATATAACAAAAAAATTTGATTATTCACCTATGATAAAGTTTAAAAAACCCCAACACATCTCCCTTTCTCAGATTTTTGGCTTTTTACTCTTCTGTATAATTAGACAAGGAAATGTTCCAAAGGTTTTGCCAATCTGAAGTTTCCCTTTAAAACTCTCAAAGATCACTTAAGGCCAACTGGTTGGCAGCATTTAAAGGATTCTGGAGATTTTCTTGGATGAGATATTCTTGGCAGGTAACAGTGCAAGAACAGCAATAATTCTGAGCTTAGAATAAATATTCTGTGACTGTAAAGATTTAAACAGCTTTAAAAGAAGAAAGAAGGTTTATACCTCTCTAATTATAGATAACAACTCCTATTATTTGAAGTCTGGTCTTTGCCATGTGTCAAATGTTCAAGGAAAAAAAATAATAGTTTGGTATTAGCTTTTCCTTTTGAGGTGTTTCACATGAGACGTGGACAAGAACCTTTCACCTTCTTGTGGAGAGTAGTTCTATTGGTTGAATTTTTGCGTAAATGAGAGGATCTTCATTCTCTTTTCACCTCTGCGTCAGATCACAGTCAAAAAAATGGCTTACATCTCTATTTGTATCTACTTTTTTTCCTCATCAAAATAGTAAGAATAAGGAGAGAGTTCTAATTTATATGTTGTGTGGCTCACTTCTAAGGTGGTTGGAAGATAAAGCAAGGTGTCTGAGTGATGCAGAACATTCAAATCAGGTGAAATCCTCTCTGTTGAACTCTGGTAAAAATAAAAAAACAACAAACAAAAAAACCAACAACAACAACAAACAAAAAACTAGCTTCCAGTTCTAAAATATATAATTTATGTTTGGCAAATGCAAAGCATATGTACTTAATCCTTTAAGAGCTGAAGTCTGCTATCTTCAGCTCATCTTTTTCTCCTGCTATGCGATAAAACGCGCTGTTCCTAACAAAGAAAACCCACTGTTTCTGTTTCTTTCACTTCTAGTTTTTAATATAACCTAGAATTAACTTGGTAGATAAGAAGTGAAATATCTCAGATAATTTTCCCAATGTTCTCTTTCATAAATTAAGCTGGTATTTTTAGTAGTTCTCTTCAAACAGTGCTGCACTTAGTATGTCTTAGATCTCTGAAAATGTCATCCCATAAAACAACTCGCTCTACTGATAATGGTGTACCAGTAGAAAATTCTGCCATAGTTTATATAATTATCATTACGTAAACAGTGGATTCTAAATAGTCATACTATGGTGTTGCAAAATTTTATACAAGGGGTAGCAGTTATCTAGAGAAAGGTAATGGAAAATATTAAGGTGGGCCAACTGCTGGTAAGCTTGACAACAATTTATTTTACTTCACATGCAGCCCTAGCCAAGTCTTAGACTATACATGTGGAATTACTCTGCTCTAATTCCAGTTGTTTTAAGCCTAAATATAGGCTTTCTCTTGGTGCCCTTTCGAAACAGTGTAAGGAAATAGGTGTCTGCAGAAGATCAGTTCTCTTAGAAACCCTCTAGCAGTGCCCTCCGGAGGTGTCTGTTTTTCTTCAGGCACTGTAAAAGAACTGTAGAAGAACTTAGCTCAGGTTTACATATATAATGTTAATATATACTCAGTAAACATCACAGCACATAATGCAAGGTGCATCTTGGTGCAGAATTTGGATAGAGGAACAAATTCTTAGTGTAATAGCTGGTCCACAGGACGTGTGCTGAAAAAATAAATAGAATTTGTTCAAATAATTCCAGAATCTATTGTGAGCAGAACTGGGAAGGATAAAAACCTTTTCTTTTTCTCTGTTCAACTTCTCCTTGTACTTAGTCTTTCATGCTTGTTTTGTATATAAGACATTTTAAGCAAGGAATGACTTTTTTTTTCCTTGTACACGATTGAGTATCCTCTTCTCCAACACAGACTGTCTTCCTCTAGTGTTTTTTCCCCTTTGTGGTTTTTTTCTCCCTTTTTCTCTCCCTTCACCCCTTCCTCTGAAATTTCAGTTCGATTTTCTTTCCTACTCTCTTATGGCCTGGAATTTCACAAGAGACTCTTGAATCTGACAGCGTTATAAGTTTGCTGCCTAACTTGAAACACCTACAGAACCACCATTTCTGTAACAGAAGCTCCTATAAGATACCTTTACTTTGAAATGTCAATTACTTTTGAAAATCTAGAGCCTATGGCCCAGCCTTGCTAAAGCCTTTATTTATTTTGGTATTTACCTAGATTTATGAAAGAACAGAGAGCACCAATCTCATATTCCCTCTCTCTGAAAGGCTTTATATGTAGTATGCCCTTTAAAGTTATTGTGCATCGCATAATTCAGTTTAATATGCTGGCTTGTAACATTACGTTTCCTTTGATATTACTCTCCTGAAGGCAATATGACCTTGAAGGTGATATTTTAAACTAATAAATGAGGAGAGGAACTGAAAAACAAACTGAATGCTGTAAGCCAAAAGGATGGATTTTCGTCTTAAGCCTTTATTTCCTTACATAAAAAATACAGAATTATAACATTTATGTATTTACGGTTTCTCTTGATTTCACATCGAAACAAATTTTATGCAAATTCTTGTCTATTCCCTTTTATCTGTGTATGAATCCATAAATCCCTTTGTCCATTTTACTGTCATTCCTTTTTTCACTTCCCCCCTTTCCCCAATGATTTTGAGCCCACTAAATAAAGTCAGCAACAATTGACAGCAGTTCACTAGTCTCAAAGATAAAAATTCCTATAGTTTGTGAAAATGGTGTGCCAAGTACAAGAAAGATGGCACAATAATTATTTTCATGGAGAGGGGGACAGGTAGGACTTATCCATTTTATTAAGAGGAGTGAATGAGTGAGCAGTGAATTAGTACAGAGGGTCTTGCCATCCATAAAGCTTGTCTCTGCTTCTTCTCTTGCCAAATATTAGCAGAGATGAGGAGGTATGTTGCACTAGAGGCAGCAGAAGGACATGGAAGGATGTTCTGGACACTGTAAAAAGTATTTAAATATAGAGAGTCCAAATGACAGTATTGTGGTAGAGGCAGCACGAGAAAACAGGACATAAATGTACAGAAAAAGAAAAGTTTGTACGTAGTCCTGGTGGCACAGTGACTCCGTGTTGGTGGAACGTAACAGGCTCTGTTCTGAGTGGATTTACATTGAGGTCCATTTCTTGAACTCCTTGAACATCATTTGTGGTGCTGCCTATAATTTGCTTTATGTCTAGCCACTACCAAAACTGGGACTCTCAAGACAGCCCTAGGAGGAGGAGAAAAATAATATAAGGAACCATAAACAATTTCAGAAGAGCTCTTTATCAGTGCTATTCTGCCAGCATTGCTTGCTTTGGGGTTTTAATTTCTTTTTTCTCTTGGTGATGTCCAGGAAAGAAGGGAGCCTTTCAGCTGCCAGAAGTAGCAGGTTACAGAGAAAGTGAGAGGCTTAATTTGAAGCAAAGAATGGGAACTATCTGTTGTTATTACTGATTTCTAACATGCTAAGAACCAGGAAAATTAGCCAACTTCAAGCTTCAACTTGCTGCTTGCAGTGTCTGAGCTCTTTCAAAGCTAGCTCCATTATCCTTCCATCACACGGCAGTGGAGACATACCGTCAGTGCCAGAGCAGAACCCCACTGTGCAGTTTCACACTCAAGTCACATTGATTTCCGTGGGCAGATTTCACCCAGCAGGAGTTGCTGGCTGCATCATGGCTTACAAATGTAATGGGCTTATGCCTGTTGGCCTTTATTCCATTTAGTTTTTTAATCATCCTTTTCTTTTCTGTTCTAAATTATTTGTTTTGATTATGCTTTTCCAGGCAGGATCAGGCAATATTCTCACTGATAGTGATTTCTTTCCAATCTCCATCACTCACCTATTTTATTAACTAAGCCAAATTATTTGACTCTCTGCTTCTCTATCCTTCTCTTCCAAAGCACATCAGTACTTTCTAGCACAATGAACTTATAATGTCTTTTTAAATGGGGCTGTTTTTCAGCTCTGCATGGTATCACAACAAAAACAGCCACCTGGTATAACTGAATTTGATACACATTGCTATGAAATATTTAGTCCACGCCTACAGTTTCTTTTCTACAGTACGAGCATTTCTTTGCATTTCTCTACATCGGTCTGCAGTATTTATTCCTATCCCAGATAACTAATACCGAAGTAATAATAAGAAAAAAAAATATCTTTCTTTATTCCTATCAAACCTATTTAATTTAAGCAAGCAAGGGTAGCAGCTGGTTCTCAGAAGATCTCATTAGCCACTTTAATTGTCTCTAACACCTCTTGTAAGCAAATGTCTCATTACCATGGATATTTACATATTCTTTACTTTCGTACAGAGTGCCGTACATTAGTGAACTATAAACCTATTTTAACATGCCCTCAGATTTACATGGTAAATACAGTTCCTACTGTGTGGACAGACACTAGCTATCAAAGACAATAAAATCTAATAGTCCTCAATGTGATCTTGATTTCCATCTTTAGTATGCTGATTGTATCACAAAACTTTTCAAATTTCAGTCTTTGAGTCTTCTGGAGATATTCTAGTGAATCACAGTACTCATACAATGAGATCCACATCTGGGAAAGCAAACAACCTGGAGTAGTAGAGGAAGAAAGAGAGAGGGATATGTAAAGGATTCACTTGTAGCTCCTGAGATGATTTGATGAGCATTTTTGTAGTAATATCGTATTGTGGTGGGTCTGGCAAAGCTGAGGGTTTTTTAGCTAATAGGATCAGGATTTTCATAGAACCACAGAATCATTATGGTTGAAAAAGATCTTTAAGATCATCAAGTCCAACCGTTTATTAACCCTATCGTGTCCACTTCTAAAGTATACCCCTGAGCACCATATCTAGATGGATTTTAAATGCATCCAAGAATGGTGACTCCACCACTTCCCTGGGCACCCTGGTCCAGCTTTTGATAACCTTTTCAGTGTAGAAGATTTTCCTAATGTCTAACCTAAACCTCATCTGTGTAACTTGATGCCACTTCCTCTTTTTCTATCAGTTGTAGCTTGTGAAAAGAGACCCACACCCACCTCTCTACCCCCTCCTTTCAGGTAGCTGTAGAGAGCGGTAAAGTCTAGCCTCAGCCTTCTTTTCTTCAGACTAAACAACACCAAGCCCCTCACCTGCTCCTCATAAGACTTATTCTCAAGACTCTTCACTCCCTTGTTGCCTTTCTTTGGACCCTCTCCAGCACCTCAATATCTTTCTTATACTCCAGTGCCCAAAATTGAACACAGTAATCAAGGTGTGGTCTCACCACTGCCAAGTACAGTGGAACAATCACTTCTGCAGTCCTGCTGGCTATAACATTCCTTATACAGGCCAGGATGCTGCTGGTCTTCTTGGCCACCTGGGCACTCTGATGGCTCATGTTCAGCGGGCTGTTGATCAACACCCCCAGGTCCCTTTCTGCCGGGCAGCTTTCCAGCCACTCTTCCCCAAGCCTGTAGCTTAGCGTGCGGTTGTTGTGACCCAAGTGCAGGACATTTTATAAGGTTATTAGTTTATATTATGTAATCTGATGATCCTTTAACTTGAAAAAGTTATTCTCAACTGCTTATCATATGCTATCATTATAACATCATAACAGTGTTGTTTGAGAGTGACCTAATTATTCGCCCACTGTATCACTCAGAACTGCCCTATCCACCACAAATGGTAGTATCTGTCTTATATTTTGTGAGAATACATAGGGATTGATACCTTACCAATGAAGCTGGTGAAAAAAATACACCAGATCCAATCCTTACATTCTCCTCTGATGGAAAATTGGTACTATCGCCTAAGTTGCTAAAGCCCACACTGTTTTTACAAGTTGATCACCCAAACCTCATTATATTGTACTTGTGCCAGGCTGAAAAACATATCACTTTGAAGTATTATCTGCTTTGACTGAAGATCTTATTTTTCTTGGCATATTGTCAAAGAGAGATCATATCAACGGAAAACCACGAATAAAGTCATGGAGCTTTCGGCTTTTAGCAGTTGATAAGATTATGTGCTCAATCTCAACATCAAATGCAAATAAGTAGTGGAGTTATTTAGATTTAGTTTTTTTCTTTCCTGCTGAGATAGAAGATTATATCCATTTGAGTTTCCTTCACTAAGATATTTTTTAGACATCAGTAGAAAATTTGAGAGATTAATCTGGATTTTTCTGTACACTGGTTAAGTCTCTTAGGTTTATGAGCTATTGAGATGGTGGTTTACAGAAATACAGGAGGAGACATGCATGAATAGCTGCTTCTTGAAAGCCAGTCATAGTTTACCATGTCCTTAGCACAGTGCTCAGAAAGAAGTGGGAGATGGGCTCCTTTATTCTATTTCATAACTCATGGGACCTCAATGTTTTTGATACCTTAAAAGAAGATGACTCCCATCCACAATCCCATTACCTCCTCTTTCTGCATGCTTATAGCAGGAAGATGGTTCTTTACCACTCAAATGTTTAATTCAGTGCTTGTTATCTGAAGCTTAATCTCTGAACAGTTGTTAAAAGCCTGTTTTTGTCTTTAGCTTATGCAAGAAATTCTCATCCCTGGAATTATTCAAGCTCAAGTTGGACAGGGCTTTGAGCAACCTGGTCTGGTTAAAGATGTCCCTGCTCATTGCAGGGGGTTAAACTAGGTGACCTTTAAAGGTCCCTTCCAACTCAAACTATTCTATGATTCTATGATTCTAAGAAATCATTAGAGGTCAAAATAATCTTTTTGACTTTGTAAGTTTATATTCTATAGAGCGAAGACTGCAGTAAAGATAGTGAATGACATTACAACAGTTCTTTACTAAAGCATGATGTTTCTGTTCCCAGTGTTTTTTTAGGAAAATTAACAACATGAAAGAACTGATCTTCCCTCACATATCCTCACAGAGTCTCCTTCTCTGGAGACATTCAAAACCCGCCTGGACGCCTTCCTATGTAACCTCATCTAGGTGTTCCTGCTCTGGCAGGGGGATTGGACTAGATGATCTTTTGAGGTCCCTTCCAATCCCTAATGTTCCGTGATTCTGTGACCCACAAAACAGTCTGTAGGATGAAACAGAACTTGTTTTACAGTTTCCAGTCATCTCCTTGAGTTAAATTCCAAAATGTACCAGTACCCAAATTTTGACAAGGATTAGAGTCAAGAGAAAATTATAGAATTTAAATCAAAAATGCCTAAATATTTAACTCAGCAATAATGAAGGATAGATAAATGATACTAAAAAATAGCTACATGGTTGTAGATTTCACACTCAAGGGAAAATTAGTTTCTGGTGTGTGTTGGAGTGATTTAGCTGAGACTAAGAAATGTTGTCTTCTGCTATCGTAGAGCCTGGTCATTTTTGTGCCATGCAATTGGATATTTTATACTGTTCCTATGAATGAAATTTATTATATTCCAGGAAAAGCTAATTAGAAAAGGATATTGTTTACTATTCTAAACAAGCTCATTTCTATGGATAGAAGAAAAAAAATAGCCCAGCTATGAAGTGCAGTAACAGTGTGAAGAATGGAATGGATTTCTGCCACTGATGTGTTTTATCCCTCTTTCTCTTCTATAGGTTGTCCAGGAATGTGGGACAATATTACATGTTGGAAACCCGCAAGTGTGGGTGAAATTGTCTTTGTCAAGTGTCCTGCATTGTTTAGATTTATCATCTCTGAAGACGGTAAAGTATTTTCTTTCATTTCTTTTTCTGGTAAAGTTGTATGGCCAGGATGACTGTAAAACCTCACTGAGATACACAGTAAATTTAAAAAATCTACATAGGTCTGGATGTGGGCTTCAGTTTTAAAAAATATCATGGACAATCGGTATGTTTTTATGTAGATATGTGTATGTTTGTGTGTGCGGGGAAGGAATGTGTGAAAAAAAGCTTTCACAAATTATACAACTTAAAACTATCACCAACTCTAATTGCTAAAGCTGATGTTCTGCCTTTGGTCTCCACTGAAATCAATGAGACCTGAAACACTATTTGGATTTTAGATAAGCAATCATCATAATTCACATCTATTTTGGAAAACAGGTGAAGCTCAGAGCTGGGTTCTACTCATGCCTAAGGAGAACATAGAAGTAATTAACCACTGAAGTGATCATTACCTCATCTAAATTAACCCATATGAAACTCAAGCGTTTTCTCTATACAAGTTCTCTAGACTCCATCTGTTGCCAGTGGGGAGAGAGACAGACCCACAGAAGGCAATTTATGTTATTCCCAGAGACATGAGGTGAATCATACCTTGGAGATACTTCTCTTTATCCGGCAAATACTAAGGAAAATCCACTTAAACTAGGCACCTACCTTTTGAATGGGGAAAGATAAGGTCCTCTTTAAATTATCAGGTATAAAAATATAATTACTTCTGTAAATCTATGGTCTTTAATTACAGCCAGCAAAATCAATCATAATCTTTACTGCTGTAATATTGGTTCGGTATTGACTCAGTGGGTTCAATGGCAATTACTGAGCCATCCGCATTTAGTGATAATAGAAAAAACAACATGTCTGCATCCAGTAGAGTTTGTATCCAGCATGGGTAAGGAAATATTTTTCCCTTTTTCAGGTTTTGGGTTGTTTTTTGTTGTGTTGCTCTTTTTTTCCCTAATTCTCCATGACTTTGTAATCAATTTTTGTCAACTACTTGTCACTCAGCTTGATTGTCAAACCAATTCTGGTCATGCTTTCCTCAGCATATACACTCAACCAAAAGTTTTCGCTATCCAGTTATCAGTGACGCTTGCAGCCTGCAGGCAAAACACTTTTATGTTATTTATTGTGCATCAGCAGGTGGCTGATAAATTCTTATCTTCTGATATAACTACAGGAGGCCTGCTGCTCATACAGCGCCTGTCCGAATTTCCATTAGGACCCCTCCTTTTCTGTGGCTTGTAATCTACACCCCCTACACACCCTCAAGCTACAGTGTGTTAACACATGGGAACAGAACAGCACACAACACTTTTCTCTCTCTCCCTGCCTTTTCCAGATGCAATGTTCAGGGAAATTGCTCGTCTGATACTATGGAGAGTGGGGCCATGTACATCTACAGTACAGGACATTTCCCCCCCTGTCAACCTGTCCACACACCTTCGCCACGGACAATTTAATTATTCTTTATTTCAAGAGATGTCTCTGATGCTTCTATTTATATCCCACACAAATATGGTGTATTTTCACTTTTACTGATGAAATTTCTTTTCCATGGTGCTATCATTTCTGAAGTAATTAAGGCTAGGAGGGCTCTTGAGGAATCATCTAACCCATTTCCCTCCTCAAAGACAAGGTTAGCTCAATACAATCTATTTCAGTACCTAACTAACCTGTTATCTGTTAAAAGGAAAGGCTTTTTTAAAATAAAAAGTAATGCATGTTTTAGAAAAAAAAATAAAAATGAAAAGCTCTATCATAACTTCATCTATGTAAAATATAGGCCTGAAAAAATGTTTTTAAACAATTTACTTAGGATTTACAGATCTGTGTGTTCACATACTGTACTTCACTTCTGACCTATAGCAGGGTGATAGTGTGACCCTAAGGGAGGAGTAGTCAGTCCAGTGTAAACATATGTCCTGCTTTCTTTATCTCCTTACAGGATCACTAACAAAGGTGACAGCTGTTACCTCTTGTAGTGCTGGGTTTGGGGGGTTTTTGGACATCTGTTCAGTAGGAACAAACCCAAGATTCATAATTCATTAGATGAACAAATAAACATTTAATCTGGAGTAGTTTGAAATCTCTGCAGATCTGACTGGATTTGCACTAGTGACCCCAAGGTGGAAACAGCAACATCCATAATCACTCTCCTGGGTGAATCAGCATTAGATTTCACTATCATTGCTGCTAATTTTAATTAGCCAAGTATATTTGTTCCAATGAGGACTTAATGAAAAAAGTCACATTTTCTGATGGTTTCTTAAGTAAAGGGTTATTAGATAATGAAAATGTTTCTAAGAAACAGCTAATCACATTTTATAGATTGCTATAGTATCCTCTGGCTGCTGCTGTGTTTCTAGAATATGTAACCAGGCAAGGCACCGACACTAGCATTTATTAATATAATATTCTTTTTTAATATAGTAAAATTTTATAGGACCATAAATAATTTTTACAAAAATTAGCAATAACTTTAAATAATAATACTTTTTAAAAGTTTGTCCTATGAAGCACTGAAGCATCTGTAGGTACAGCTGCTTGTATAACCACAGGCAAAACATATGATCTGTTCATCTTAAAGAGGGAGTGGGTGTTATCTCACCTGGCTTTGGATATCTATATGTTATACATATAAGTCTGAACTGATCACATGGATTTCCGGCTCAGTAAATGGAAAGCAATGGGTACTTGCAGAAGTTTCCTCTGATTTTCATCAGAGTTTGTCACACCGACAAAGTTTCCTCTGACTTTCATCAGAGATTTGGTTTCAACTCAAATGCTTATCGTGACATGGACACAGTTACTGGAGGTGATTTTATGAGTTTCAGAAAGGAATTTGGCTGCTTTGGCTTGGATATCTGATTTCCATATGCAGTAAAATAAAAAAAAAATATTTAAAAATCCAAAAAACAGACTACAAAGTGAAAATTAACCAATGAAACTGTCATCTGGAGAGATATTTTGTTGAAATATCATGTATGGATTTAGCTAAAAATACCAGCTGTTGCAGTTTTTAATTTGAAAATGTACTCTGCTCTAACCTTCACTGCAACTGAACTGAGAAGTAACATTTGAACTGCTGTCAACATACTGAAAGCCTAATGTTAATCCCTTGTTGTGTGGTTGTGACCCTTCCTTGTAAAATTTTATTTCACCTCTCTTCTCCAAAATCACTATGATTTTTCATTTCCTTTCAGCTGTAAACTGGGAACAAAAGGATGGCTCTCAAAATCTCTCCACATGAAAAAAACATTCGCTCCTGAGTCTTTTCTAATCTGACAGGTTAGGGGGTTTCAGTGGCTTTCCTTCTAGAGTGTTCCTAAATGTTAATTTCTTTTCCACTTCCACATTCATTTCTTTGATTGATACCTATCAATTCACAACTTTATTTTCACTAGGAGTTGTATCTTCCATGATGTTGCAGTTGTATATTACAATTTCTCAAGTATCTTCCCAGCACCAGAGAAAACCACTATAGAATGGGGTATATTTAAGGCATTCTAAGGTATCTTTGAAAAGGAAGACAAAAAGAAACTTCAATATAACATAGCAAGACCTAGAGATGGCTCCAATATAGTGATCTGCACTCCCAGATGGAAAATTTTCTCTGTTTTTTTCTTTCCCCCCCCCTCTTTTTTTTTTTTTCAGACAGAGGTGATACTGCCTGGCAGTGGAAATCTACAGAAGCCAAGCCTGTGCTTGTCTTTCTTTCCCTGTACAGCTGAGATATTCTGGAACCTATAAAGCCACATTACTTAAACAGACCATTGAAAGAAACCCAATAGCCAGAGCAGAAACGAGCATATTTTTAGATCTTTGATCTGCACTACAAACTAATACAAATGATAATAGGCAGCTTCTGAGCATTGCCATATGCTCCACATTCTGAAAACGCTTTCATTCACAAATCCAAATAATAAATATGATTAAGTCTTACTGAATCTTCCAGCTATTCAGCATGTTTATATAGTGCTCAGTCAAGGACCCTACATGCTATGTGCAAAAGAGCATTACTACAAAGCATAGTTTGCCACATAAGACAAAGAAAATGTACATAATTTTTACTTAAGACATAAAATGCCTTTTATGTTGATACCAGGATTAAAGGGTCCTAATTAAAATCCAGTAGAATAAAGAATGTATCCAGGTATTATAGAGTTTAAGAGGGAATTATATCCTGTGCTCACATTTTTGAACCAAAGTGTTTGGCTTGCTGTTACTTTGGAAGTTCTATGACTTCAGTGCTCAGCCAACAAGCTTTTTTGTCCCTGAGAACAAGAAATTGAAAATAGTCTATTACCAATCCCATTAAAAACACTGGGAGACACTCAAGTGCTTTGTCATAAGAACACTAAGCCTTATATATTCTGCATTAGAGATATCATGGGTGGACAATGGGATTTATGAATGCAGGGTTAATTGGATTTGGGAAGCCATCTGTGACCTTCTTCTCCTATCTGAGTTTAGATGTTATCCCTAATCAAACAGAATAAGATGACAAGCGAAGAGTTAATAAGAGGGGAAGGAATACTACATGTTCATATTTGGAAAGCCCTTCTGTGCCATTGCTTGGGAGACAGTCCTGGTAAAGTGTTTTAAATGCTGACTAAATACCACTGTGAAACAGATACATAACTCACAAACTAGATGAAAGGACAATAAAAGTCTTCCCAAGCTGAAAGCTGTTGAAAATATTTGGACGTTACAGTTTCTATTTGTTTGGGTAACATACGATATTTTTTTGCTATAGATAGAAAAAAAAGGTGACTGTTAAGCATCAGAGGCCTTCTAAACAACAAAACGAATCTGGATGATTGCACTAGTTTTCTACTGAAGCAGCAGATGCATGTTTTCTTTGCTACTAGCTGAAATTAAGGTCAGCATTGCAGCAGACCGAAATTGGAAACTGCATTTGCCTGCCAAATAGGTAGGGCAAAAGATCAGTGCAAAGGTCTAGATTTCTATTCAAGTATACCTCACCCCTGATGGGTATTTCAATATCTTGCATGAAAACCAAGAGAAGAAAAACACCGGACCTGAGGAGTAGTCTCTGAAAAACAGACAAGACCCATTCCATAGCATTTTCATTATGGGAATCATAATGAGCCATCAGAGCTTAATTAGTCTTAGAAGAAAGCAGAACTCTGCGTGTCTTAGTTTCATCCTTCAATTTATTTAAGATCCTTTGTAGCATTCAGAAACAAGTTCGATGCAAAGGTACCTGTTTTCAGGTGTGCAGATTGCATATGTGTTATTGTTGCTTAGTGTTCAGCAAGTCCTAGAAAGAATTGTGACATGAAGAACAAGTGCAAGAAACCCACCTAGTGTTGATGCTAAAAATAATAAACCTTGAAAATAACCAAGTTAATACTGCTTACTAGATAACAAGTCCTTTCCTGCTGGTTTTCATCCCCAGGCTTTCCAAATGCAGTAAAGCCATGGGATTACTTCTGCTTTTCCAAAGTGAGGAGGACAAGCTATAATTAAGCGTGCCTCCTCGGTCATAGCATCACAAAGACTACTTGCAATGCAGAGGGAAATGGGAGGAAAATAGTGCCTTCAAAGCATAGTAACTCTATCTACGTTTCCAATCAAGTAGTTAAGGCCTTATAGATGCTTTTTGCAGGAAAAGGACATTTTATGGACTTTCCCACCCAATTATGGGGATATAACTCTGTGGTCTGATACTCAAATATACAACATGACAAATAGTATCAAGTTCTTCCTCCTTTGCAAGATGACATCGCGCAGGGGAAAGCCATAACACAGCTCAAGCCCTTTGTCAATATGGTCTGAAAGATAATTTGGCCTTGGAAAATAAAAAAACTTATGCTCCTCTGGGAAGCATGCAAGGTTGGAACATGCTGAGAGCTGCTGAGTAGTTTGGAGAACACTCAGACAACAAAAGGTAGTGCAGTGAAGTATCACTGTCAGTGCAATATGGGCAGATGCTTTAACCTTTGCTAGCAGTCTTTGCTCTATTCTTGTTTCTCCTTTTGACTCAAATAACTGAGAGAGTGAAGCTTCAATTGCTTGTAAGTTTTTAGGTGTGGTGGGCATTCATTCTTGCCTTTAAGCAAGTGATTTAATACACTTTCATCTCTGGGACTTATTTTATAACTGATAATCTCCATTGGACAATAGTCCTTATTTTCTGTATTTCTTGTTTGAAAAGCATTTACTTTTCTCTGAAATATGACCCCTGTCCTCTTCGGAGCTAGGAGATCGTTGCAAAGCATTTGCATTGATCTCATACTCTGATGGATGCTCCTGTGACAGCCAGCCTCATAGGAAGGATACACATTATGTTTAGATGATGCCTAGCAGTTGCTATGGTGACCTCAGTCCACTGCCTTTGATAGGAAAGAGAAAGAAAATAAGAAACTCATTATTTCTCTTACATTTTATCTGTACTCTAGTCCTGCCTCAGCCAGCCCTATGTATCTTTATGCTCTCCCTATGGAACCGCACTGGTATTCTCCTGTGAACTTCGGACATGATTCACTAGGTCTTCTTGTCTCTGTGTCATGAAACCATGTGCCCTGAAATTAGTATGATATAGGAAAAAAGGACTTGTATATCAATTCCATCTCTGACTGTACCACAGTGTTTTGCACAAACCACTGAGTAACCAAGAAGTTGCAGCAACTAGTTCATCTCATCCTACTATAGGTGCCTGAAACGAATCACTCTCTGGAAATGCCAGTCTCTTCGCTTTTTATGAGAGGAGACTTACTTAAAAACCAGATGAACTTATCTTCAGGTGGGTAAATTGCATGGGGTGAATTTGCCACACAGGATCAGTTTCTCAGATGTCTTTAGGCACCAGTTCTTATTCATAGAATCATAGAATCATTAAGATTGGAAAAGACCTCTAAAATCATCCAGTCCAACCATCAACCCAACACCACCATGCCCACTGAACCGTGTCTCAAAGTGCCACACCTACACATTTTTTGGACATCTCTGGGATGGGCATCACCCCTGGGCAGCCAAACATAGAAATATGAACCAGACATTACAATCTTAGCTCTAATTTCCTTCTGCCTCAGTTTTCTTGTTTTCTAAATATAATGAGCTTGATTTTGTGCTGCCTCTGTGCAAGCACTGGGTTCACAAATCCCTTTGACAGGGCAAATGGCAATTTGCAGCAAATGCTAAGTGACTAACAACTGTCAATTGTAGTTTAAAGAACAATCTATGGGACATAAGGCTAGAGAGACCAAAACCCATGGAAATAGTGAAGGTAAGCAGTTAACATAGGGAAAGGATCAGTTCCCCCACCCCCCAAAAGAAGTGTAATGAAGGAGCTGGGACGGTTGATATTGTGCCTGTGAGAGCGTCTGTGCCCAGGTACAGGACTGGGCAGAGGGCATCAGAAGCAGTGGGCAGAGTGTGCAAGGGGTATCTGCACGGGGAGCTGAGAAAGCCCCAGAAAAGCTGCTAAGTAGACTGCATTTCCCGACTGTGGCTTTGCCAGCCGGCTGAACAGATTGCTGCTGCATCCGAGCAGCGTGCAGCAATAGGGATGGGAGCGAAAAGGCACCGTGTGGTGCATACTGTGGAATCGGGCATCAGAGCTTTCTGATTTTTTTTATATTTATAAATTAAATGTTAAGCTTCTAATCAGTGCTATATAAAACAGGAAAAAATTGAATTCTTGCCTAACTAGCTCATTATCCACATAGCTGGACAGATGATAATGAGTGCTTGTAGGAAATGTTTTCCATAACCTCTCCCTGCCCCAGTCTGCACTTTCTGAAAGGACAGAATTAACCTGAAGTAAAAACGGTGTGAGTTTTGCACATTGATACGAACACTGTCAAAATCCAACCTTTTGGAGGATTTCCTACATGAACCAGTCCTCCAACCCATAATACTGAGCTAGGGACAACAGAAAAGTGTGGGCAAACCATTTCAGCAGAGAGTAGTTTTGGAAGCCTTTCGTTCCCTCTCCTGCCACTAATAGGGGACAAATGCTGGAACAAAAGGGTTAAATGCAAGTTGTGCACAGATAAACAAATCTATGGGAGATAAAGCAGTTGCCATGCCAGCTGACACCGAAAGCAGCCAGCATGAGGGCAGCCAGCACGAATTTGGCATGCAGGAGACAATCTAAAAGGCTGCACTGAGCTGCGAGGCTCATCGTACACGGGCAGTTTCTTGGCTTTGGCTTTGCCAGTCCTGTTCACTTTAAATCAGAAGCAACAATTGCTTGCATCAAATTCCTCATCTGTTGGAGGATAGTGAGGAGGTATTTATGTTTTCTGGGACTCAGCAAATTAAAACCAAGGAAGAACGTCTCATAAACATGCAAGAAAAGGGCATGAAAGGTCTGGGTCTTTGCCACTAACTCTATGGGTAGCCCTTGGCAAGTCCTTTGAATTTTTTCCCCTCCTCCACCTCTTCATGTACAAAATAGAAATAAGCAATATATTGTGTTTGCTTTCTTTTTTTGATCTTTGGAACTGACAGTTCAGCATTCTAATGGATCTCCTCCAGCATCTCTAAGTAGTGCTGCAAATAGCACCTAATGAATAATGACAGTTAAAGCACTAATGGAAGATTTGCATCCCAAAGAGTGACACTTCCATATTCAGTCTGGCCAAACAGTAAATAACACTATCTGTCAAAATACTGGGTAAACCATCCTTTGTCAAGGATAACATCAGATTCCTCCAGAGTTTATTGACTAATGTGTGCAATTGTTTCTTTAAAAAATGATGTTCCAAGACACTGTTTAGTACAAAATGTGTTTCCAGTCAAAATGCAGATGAAAAGCATATTTTATTTATTTTACATTTCTGGAAGAGTAATGTATTTCATCTAGACTATTGCATAATCATCTTGATGGGCTTTCTCTGCTTCACCACTGAAGTCTAATGCACCAGTTTCTTCTTCTTTATGTGCTAAGAGAAGGGCAACAAAAGGACTCATGTGAAAGCCCATGCAGTGAGGTGCCCTACAATTTTGCCCATTACATCACTAAAACCAGAGTAAATTTGCTGAGATCTCTCTAGAGTCAGAAAGGCTGGGAAAAAAAAGTTTAAAAAAATCCCCACAAAAATACAGTTTCAGGGAAATAGTCTGAAAAATGAGAGGAACAGCCCTATGTCTGGACTTCCTACAACCCCACGTCGAATGTAAGCTCAAGCCTTGTTGCTATATATGCAGACGTTAAATGTTAAGCACAGAAATAATCCAAATTGTCTCCATTGCTCTCTCATACCTGTGAGTAACCATAGCCATTGGCAGAGTTATCTGTCATGTAAACACCCATAGTCTGGGGCAGCATACATAAACATATGGTGTCGGAGAGAAGGACAGCAGAAGCACACAGGAATTTAAAGCCAGATGGTGTGTTTCCTTATTGTGTGCTT